>NW_010333965.1:29112-38823 GCF_000700745.2 Antrostomus carolinensis
AACTTTGTTGGTAAGTGTTCTTCGTATCCATTAAGCCAGACTTTTCTGTGGCTCTGTCTGGGTTAGGATTAGGAACATGTTGTTGACTCAAATCAGATACCATTTTCCAATGCTTTTGTCTACATAACATCCTGTATATTAAAATCTGGGAGGTGATCGTATGAGATCGTAATATTCTCTGCTAAAAAGAACCCCACATGCCACACATATTCCCAGCTCCAGTACCAGTCCTATTTCCACAGCAGGTTATTCAGTTAGTGCAAACTCTGCAAGTGGCTTCTTGATTTAATATAATAAATTATTACTGAGGAATAATAAATTACCTTGAAATTTTCTTCCGTTAAACCTTCGTTGGTTTTGGAGGTTCTTATCATTGCTGCAACGTATCTTTTCACTAGATTTCTTATCACTTCCTGGAATAAGAAACAATACAAGTGATTCAACTGCTGGCTCAGACCAACCTCCTTCTTACTGCATTTTACTGAGTTCTTACTGACAGTGGCCGTCCTGACTCTGCGCTCTAAAAAGAAAATCACTTACCATTAAAAACATAACACTTTCTTTTAAACAGAACCAATCTTTGGGGAAGGTTATGTACCTTCCATCCTGAATGCTGTTGTTAACTACAGTCAGCAGGTATTTTGTACTTTTTTCTGTGTATGAGAAAGTCATCGAGAAAAAATTATTGATGTTCTTAAATGTCCTCAAGATATTTCATCTCAGCTGCTGAAAGTTTTTAAGATTACCAGTCTCAGGTGTACATGCTGTGTATCCTGATAGACTGCGCTTGCCATCTGAGGATTGCTTATCAAGTATTTGAAAGCCAAGGAGAGAATGTTGACAACACATAACCTGGAGAACAGCCAGGACCCACGGGGCAATGCACATTCACATTGACCCACATCTGCCAACTGCCTGGGCGTTCCCCAAGGGCAGGTTAGAAGCACCTTTCAAGGCTGCTGCAGTGGCTGTGGACAGTGCTGGAAGGACTGAATCACACCCTCAGGACTCTAAGGGCTCTCGCTCCTCTGTGTTTCCTGGGCTGTTTGTTACCATGCAGCTTTTTGCTCTGTGTGCGTGTACCTCCTTGCTGGCTTTACATAAGCAAACTGCTGCTTCCAGCTTGTACGTTTATCTGTGCCAGCCAACGTACACAGAGGTTGATTTCTAGATACAGAAGAGACTACTCCAAACTTTTCCTTTGTCTCCCCCATTTCATAAATAGGGAGAAGTAGTCTGAGTGACACCAAGCATGAAGATGGTCTCTGCACCAAGGTTTTATTGGGAAGTTTTTTAAGAAATCCCACTGTTGGTACCCGTAAGCTGTGCTGTGAAGTCTGAAAGTACCAAATGTCTATTGTCAAAGGTGACTAATTGTGTTAAACATCAACTTCAGATAAAAATATTCTTCAAAAAGCAGATGTCTGAAGTAAGATAAATTACTAATGGCTTTTAACAGTATAGCCTAAGGTGCCACCTAACATTCTGGAGAATTCTTTTTCCTTCCAGCCTGCTGCCATAATATGTCACCCTGAATTCAGATACTGAAGCTGGTGTTTTTAATGGTTTCATCCTTTCATAGGTTGACTTTAATGAGTACTTGATGACAGGCAGGCTGAGAATAAATAAAGCCAGAGAATTCAACAAAGGAGCCATTCCTCCTTCCTGACCTGTCCAAAACAAAAGAACATCCCAACCAGTGTTTGAGTTAGGGATGCTTTACAAAACAGAGCAGGAGAGGAACAATGCAAGACTGTGTAAAAATGCTGCAGAAATAGTTTTAATCAGGGTGGCATGACAGGTTCCTCTGATGGCAAAGGGGATGTCAACTTGGACTTCAGCAGCCAGACTGATACCTGGCAACTTTTCCACTACTTCAGAGAGGAAGAAAGGCTAGGAGTGACTTACTGAACCGTGCCTCCTCTAATGAGGAAATGTTTTAATCCATGATAAGCAAAATCCTCTTAAGAGGACCGACGCTTATCAAAATATAGTCTAGAAGCAAGCAAGAATCGAGGTACGAGAAAATGAGCAGGAAGAAGAAACAGCAAATAAAAACTTTACACGTTCAAGAGTTTACCTGGTAATGTTGATTCTGGATCAGGTTGTCAGCGTGCCGCTCCTGGAAAGAGAAAGGCACAGATATGTCACCTGCTTAGTCCTGTCTTTAGAGCTCCTGAGGGCTCTTTGCAAGGTATGATCCAGCAACCCTCTGCTGCACCAGCAGAGCAGTGGCCCTTGTGATCCCGAACGTGCACAAGCACCCTCAAAAAATGAAGTATAAAACCCTGCAGCTCCTTACTGTGAATGTTTTGAGGTTTTCATGTCTCTTCTGTTCATTGTCAGAGTCGTTGCCTGGGCACAGCTGATTGTGAATCCACTTGCAAAGGTACCAGACAGACTTGGGACTTGGGACAATGTTAAAAGGAGGGGGGAGAGTGGCACCTTCATCAAAGTAACTCATCCAGAGCTTCGTCCGTGCAAATTTCCATTCAATATCTGCATGGTCCTATGAGAGAAGGAAAGAGAGTATCAACAGCTTCCAGCAGGCCTTCCTGGAGCAAATGCCCATGGCTGAGGAGTTGATGTGTGAGCAATGAAGGATTCTTCCAGCTGCAGGCAAAGCAGTATTGCTTCTTCTGTCTCTCTTCCTGGGGGTGTACTTAAAAAAAATCAGTGTGAAATGTAGCTGGAGTGTAAAAACACCAACCACTGAGAAAGGAGATTATAGCAATGTTCAACAAGAAGAATTTCACATGCTAAAGCCCAGCTCTGCCCTTTAGAGGTTGTGCTTATTAGTTTGCCAATACAAGAAGCAAGAAAACACATTTTTTTTGCTTTTTGCTCACACTTTTACTATCACAAACCATTGTTTCTCATGTCTAAATACAATGAATTCTCACATTGTTCCCTGGAAAAAGATATTTCATAGCGTTTGTTGATTTATTTGGTTTTTTATAGCGTCTCTTAATTCAGCTCTTATAAGGAAGTGACACTTTTTATGCGTGCCATATTTTAAATCTTGCCTCTGCATTATCCTTACACAAAATGGGAGACATTTTACTGTTGTTTTGTTTTTTTTTTTAATTTATATTATCACCATGCTAGTTTGCTGTGCTCTAGTGTTTTTCATCCCAACAAAGTAAAGGTGGAAAGTGAACAGCATCATTTTACAGCTGCAGAGAGAGGTGCATGGTCCATTCAGCCACCAGGAAAGCAATATTAAGTCTGTGCACGACACTGACTTTATAGACTGCAAGATGGTGATCCTGAATCAAGTGATTTGCAGTCTAGTCCATGGAGTCAACAGGCTGTTCTGCCCCGTAACAACCTGCATATTCCCTTCAGCACCAGGGCAGACACATCTACCTACAGCCTGGATTCAGAGAAATACCTGCAGCTGTTCCAAATGGGTTTCATGCTGGTTTGTGCCAGATTTAAAGTTTTAAAATGCCACTTGTATGTTCTGCAGAAATTCTGACATCAGACAGAGAAGGAAGGAAGTCGTTTGAAGCCTTCAAGCCAAGCAGTGCTGACCACAGCTTACAATAGTACACCGAATTTAAATGGTAAATCTGTGTATTGTTATCATTGCAGAGTATAGTGCTAAGCTCGTGATTATGACATTTTATCTGATGTTCAGCATCTAAGTTACCAGTATCTGATAAGAGATTAAACCAAAGCCGTGATGATCTAGGCTAAGTAACAGTGTAAGGCAGGAGAACAGGACAATGCAGGATTTTACGTTTTTGAGGAGATTTCAGCCAGGTTGGAACAAGCAGCCCTCTTGAGTGAGGGACGCTGGGCTGCAGGGCAGCAGCTCTCAGAAACAAGCAGTGAAGTGCAGGACAGGGAGTTTAATAAAATGTGGCTGAACATCCTGCCCAAAAAATGACTACACTGCTTTTCTGGCTACACTCCAGTGGTCTGACGTGGGTAAAATATGCTCACATTCTGGCAGTGAGGGGCAGCTGAACTCCATTTTAGTGGTGTATTCAAATGACGTCCAGCTCCCTATTTAAAACAACTGCCTCAGGTGGCCCAGGAGCACATTAGGCTCCGCAGAGGGTCTGAATCAGCCCAGAACACTACTGTCCCCTGCCAGCTTACTGAAAGGGCTGTTTTCAAGCCCTAGGTAGACTCAGAGAAGCAGCTTGCTATGCCCCTTTTTGCCTCATATGTTATCAGACCCTGTAATCGGGAAAATTGCAGCATCACGATGAAGCATTAGAAGCTGATGCTGGTGGAAATGAAGTTCTGCGTAGTAAAAAATGCAGTTTGCAGCAGCAGAAATAATTGCCACTAAAAGAAAGAAAAAAAAAAGTCCTGCTCATTTTTTCTTCATTTGTCTCTACCTGCAGGCTGCAGCAAGCTCAGCAGAGCTACAGGAAAGCAGGACAAGCTGGTGCCATGCCGCTGCTGTTCCTCCTTCCCAGACTCTGGTTAGTGCTCAGAGCTCCACAACCACCCCACAGGACAACTCCTGCCTAATAACTGCTCAGAATCAAAGGCAGAGCTGTCCCAGGCTCTCCTAGAAACAGGGCTGGCTGCTCCCTGCTCAGTCCTAAAGGCTCACTCATGCCCATCTCTCTACCTGAACGTTTCCCGGTCTGGGCAACTTCAGCTGAAACAGTCTTCAGAAGAAGAATGACCAGCATCAGAGGCCAGGTGAGCCACGGGGCGCTGGGGAGAGCGTGCGGGGCAGGCGGGAGGTCAGACCTCTCTTGGCAGAGAAGGGCCCTGAGCTGCAGCTTTCTGTGCTCCACCTGGACATGCTCGCTACCAGGGAAAACCCAATGGTGGCTGCAGAGAAGAGCTGCACGGCCAGTTCAAGCTTCTAAAGCATTTTGTCAGGAAATGGCTGCATGAGGCCAGCATTGAGTTATAAGTTATTTGTCAATACAGAAGTACGTGTAAATGTCCTGTTAAGGGGTCAGAAGGGAGAAGGTTATAAATCTACTCTTCCTTTTTATGAAGGTCCATCAAAGGTCCAGTGTTGGTGGTGGGGTGGGATCAGGTGTGATGAATCGGCAGCAGTTTCCTTGAGCACATTCTAAAAAGAGCATGTCCTGGGCAGAGGTGAATTAGCAGTGGATGTTGGATGCTGTTTGTAAAGGAGAATAAGGCAAATCTGGAGCTCAGGGATTGCAAATTAGTTCCTGGGAAAGAATGGAAGAAAAGGGCTAAAAAGGTTTTTCTGCACAGAGTGGTTTCTGTTATTTTCAAATAGTTTAAGGGGACTACTTGGGCTTGACACGGAGCTGAATGCAGGTGCACGGCCGTGCTGTGAGACTTAGCGGGAGCTCCTCAGTGGGGAAGTTTTGTGGTTGGTCTGAACAAATTCCTGGGGATCTAAATGTGTCTGTGGGTGAGGCTGGTGGATGCTGGCTTCAGCCCCACCTGTATTTCCTCCTGTGCAGTCTCAGTCAACAACTGCAATATAACCTCTCTTAAAGGACAGACCCTCTGTACAGAGCTTAAAGTTTGGTTTTTTCCTTTCTCTTTCTTTTTTGCTGCTGTAAATTCCCCAGGGATTACAAACTCAGCCTGTCTCAATTATTCACTTTGATGTTTTGAGAACCTGAGCAAATCAGATGAGAGCTCCTGGCAGCAGTTTTGTGTTGGAAATATATAGCAAAGAGACATTTAAATTTTACAGAGAATGTGTTTGTGTGCCAGGAAATCACCATTTTCTTGGTTAGAGCTCTCTGTAGTGCTGTAAGCAGTGAAATCTGCACACAAACCTACAG
The DNA here is from genome assembly GCF_000700745.2 of Antrostomus carolinensis. NCBI lineage: Eukaryota > Metazoa > Chordata > Aves > Caprimulgiformes > Caprimulgidae > Antrostomus > Antrostomus carolinensis. Next base: position 34,863 of record NW_010333965.1, read on the forward strand.
CTTTCTTAACTCTCCGCCCTGTGTTGAGTACCAAGAGTACCGTGCTTTGGCAATCATTCCATACCCAATCCAAACCTGAAGGGCTCCTGAGTTACAGTCTGTACATCAGTCATTGCATGGGCTGTGGATTTGGCCTGGTGGCCTGGTGCTCCAGGCTTTTGGTGCCTCTCCCCAGTGTCTGCAGACCACTGGGCAAGATTGACTTTTTTGAGAGCTGCCCAAGCCTGAGCCTGCTTTGCATCAAAGCTGCTGCAAAGGCTGCACATAGGTGAGCGCTCAAAGCGAGCTCTTGAATACCAACACACTCGAGAGCCCTTCCCTTGCTCAGCCTGGGCCTGGGCGCTGCACATCACTGCAAAGTGACGCAGCGATGGACCAGCCCTGACCTGCTGGAAGGTTCCGTGCTGCCTGCAGTAGTGCTGCATTAGCCGCTGATTCACAGAGATGGGTCACAGGAGATGGCCGGGTGGAGCCCGCTCCAAGGGACAGCCAGCATGGATGGGACCTGGGAGGCTTCAGCAGAAGTGGGTTTCCGAAGAGAGGGAGGGGACAGGAGGAAGCGCGGGTGCTCTGTCCCTGCACAGGGAGCGCTGGCAGAGGGCACACACTGATGGGAGCTCAGCAGGGCAAGATGTGCCCTGCAGCCACGGCGAGGAGCTTCGACAGACCCACTGCGCAGTGCGGACCAAATCTCCACAGACCTGCGCTGTCTCATACCACGTTCTTAGATACAACTTTTTGGTAACATTTATAATAAGCTAAAGAAACATATCCACTAGCTTCACAAGTGTGACCTTGTTGCTTTAGGATTTAGATCCAAGTTTGGATTTCACTGTCCTCTCTTTGAGCTTCTGTTGCTCTTGCCCTTGTTACCATTTCTTTCAAGCACTGCTCATCATTTCAACTATAAAACACTCTACTTCTTACGAGGGCCGAGCCCTGAAGCTCAAAGAACACACAAACTCAAAGAAACCAGCACTCGGCTTCTCTGTGAGAAAAAAACCTGTATCACTTACTATCACAATGTGAATGTGTCATACTGGCCACATAATCCTCTTGCAAATCTCTGCCATTTGAAGTGAGAATTAATCTCCCATAAAGATTTCCCCATGGGATGGCTGAAGCCATCTTACTGTAGCAGTTGTGAGGATATTCTAATTCACTCAAAGTGATGTATTCACAGATGTGCTAGATTTTAAATAATTACCTGCTACACTAATTATCCAGGATAATTCAAGCATTAATCTCCTTCTTTATCTCCCTGTACAAAGTCTGTTGTTTACATTTTGTGAAATGTTCTCCATCAAGATATCCACCACCATCTCCTTGCTGGGCCATATGGTTTAGATCATACTTTGCCAAATAACGGCCAGTTTCTCAGCTGGTACTGACCCAGCCAGCAGAGCCCTGGCAATGGAAGGCTGTTCCAGGTCTCTGTACGAGATGGCTACCACTGCCACAGCCTCCAGGTTCCTCAGCCTCTTCATGTGGTCAGTATTTCAGCTTGTGGCTGAAAAGCTGATGGAGGAAAATGCTGTTGCCTTGAACTTAGCACACAGGATCTGAGGCACAGGGCTTTCTCCTGGGAAGCCTGCGGCAAATTGGGGCATGGGAGCCCCATCTCATTACTCTTGAATTAGCATCCCTGTTAGCACTGGGATAGTCCTGAGTTGAGGCTGGCTGATGATAGGCTGAAATGGATTATGGCAGCTCCACAATCTGCTAGCTCTGGATTAGGCTGGTGTAGAGCCATGGCACACTCAGCTGAGGTGATGGTAACACTCAGCAGCCAGGCACTCCGAGATCTCAAACTTTTCCACGAGATAATCAGTTACTGAAGGGCTTCTGCCCCCTCCTCCAAGAAGTGTGTTCCTGGGGTGCAAATCCTCCCCACATCCATTTGGAAAGAATAATGTATAAAGATACCTAGCATCTTTCCAGCTGGCACAAAAAGGGCTGCGTGTACCTTTCTTGTGTTTTATTATACAGCAGGCAGTGGGCTAAGCTGGAAATCAGGCTGCTGCCTGTCAAACGCAGCTAGAGATGGCTGTGACAATGCCCTCCGGCCCAGGCTGTCTGGCAGTGGCTGTGCGCCTCAGGAAGCTTTCCCGTTGTGCTGGGAATGCTGGCAGAAGCCAGTGTGATTTCTGCATCAGGAGTAGCAGGACTGCTCTCTCCTGCTGTCCCAGGAGGTGCCAGCAGCAGCCCCACCAGATGAGGAAGTGCCCAGGCTGTAGTACTTTAGGAAGGAAGGAGAAGACACAGGTTCACCTTTAAAAGGTGCTCGCTGACAGATCTTCTTTGCAGCCTATTGAAGAAGGGAGGTTGGTTGCCTGAGAGGCACAGGAACTTCAAAGGTGCTTTTTTGCTGTGTAATTAGCTGCACTGTGAAGTGTAAGCGAAGGCATTAAACTCTATTTAGTATATTTCTATCTCACATGCCTCTTTATTGCTCCTTGCTAAACCCAGAGCAGGAAACAGCACAGAAAATTCATCAGCGATGGCTTTTGAGCAGGCTAGCACAAGAAATACACCCTTGTGTGTCCTGAACAGAAAGCACTGCGGAAAGAGGGTCAGGAGAAAGTGAATCTTTCCAGAACCTGACACAGACAACTCTTGTGCAGTTCCAAAGCTGTTAATTTTGTAATATGTGTTGGGCAAACTGGTAATAACATCAGCAGAGCTTGGGGGTTTAATAACAAGCTCAGAGAAGCAAGCAGCAAAAATCCAAGCAGGCTATTTGAGGTAAATGATGCTTAATGTTTTTCAAAGAAAAATATGTCACAGAAAGAAAAAAAAAGTCTAAGACAAAAATCAGGGACCTACAAAGCTGCAGCTGAACAACAAATGACTTTGCTTTCAAAGCTGGGGATGGCATACTGAAGGATAAGAACTTAATAGGATCAATCTCAAAAATAATACAAGAAAAATTACTAAAGGAGGACAATCTAGCATTAGAAAAAGCAATTAGAACAGCCAGAGAATGAGACAGCCAGAGAAGAGATGGAAGTAGTGTCTAGCACAAAATCACATGCTGCACTGGGTAAAGCAAACCGAGTCCTGACCACAACCAGACCTTCATGCCAGGGAAGCTGCAGTGGCCCCAGGACAACCGCACATGGCCTTGAAGAGGAGCTTGTGGCAATGCCCTGGGGAGCACGAGCCCACAGCAGACGCAGACCAGCACATACAAAGCTACGAGCACCCAGATGTGAGGGAGAACATGCCCGGAGAGCTGCAGAGCGAACCCCACGCGTGAGCATGCAAGGCAGGCAAATAGGCGAGGGCAGGGCGTGCGGCGCGGGAAGGGAGAGCTGCTCCCCGGGCAGCAGCTCAGCCGAGGATGTGGGGTGTTTTCTGGCTCCAGCACAGAAAAGGAAAAGGCCACTCGTGAAGCAGAGGCAGGTCCTGAAGAAATCATACCAGTGCTGGGATACAAGAAAAGTGAATTCTTGGGCCAAGATACAGGTAAAGACTTGATTTCAGAAAAGAGCCATCCTTATCTAGTAAAAGGCAGAAGGCAGCAAGGCCCTTAGGTAAGGAAATCAAACAGAGCACAAGGGGGAAAAAAACCAAAATGTAATTTTTTATAGCAGACATTTTGGATAAGCCATCAATGGGATTACGAGCCTTAAAAACTTGAAAGCTGGATGAAGATCCCAGTCATGGTAGAGCCCATAAAAGAACACACTGTAACCGAGGACGTTAGGAAAAGCTTCCTTAATTCTGCAGTGTCCAAGGTGGGTCCATCACTTCAAGGGAACGGCTGGTTCAGTATCACCAAGACGTAGCAGAGCGACTGCGTTTTATAGTAAGAAAGCTGGGGAGGGACTTTTTACAAGGGCAGTTAATGACAGAACGAGGGGTGATGGCTTTACACTGAAAGAGGGCAGGTTTAGATCAGATATTACGAAGAAATTCTTTGCTGTAAGGGTGGTAAGACAGTGTCCCAGGTTGGCCA
>NW_010333966.1:0-3264 GCF_000700745.2 Antrostomus carolinensis
GGCAGCGGGAGGAGGGAGAGAAGCTTTCGCTTTTCTTTTTTCTTTTCAAATCGCCTGTTTTCAGAGCGATGCTTTTGTAAGGCGATGAGGTGCTCCGTGCCAAGCCTGTCGGTGCAATGAATGGAGGGAGATTTCTTGGAAGTCAGCAGTCTCGGGGCTGCCTCCAAGCTCTGCGAGCCTCCGCGGGTGACATTATTTGTATTCCTGTGGTCCTCGCCGGCAGGAAACTCGGAGCGAGGAGCCCAGCTCCTGGAGAGCAGGGACGTGTCCAGTGCTATGAATGTTTAACCTTTACGGTAAAGGACCGGGGTTTTAAAGACCAAACACTCACTGTACTTTGCACTGCAAAGCATCCACGTTCCCACTGTTACCGGCTCTGAAATGCTCTGGTCTCCTCTGTGACAGTTGAGAGAAGAGGTTTTTGCTTGGGGCTGGCTGGAGGAGCAGGTTGGGGATCCAGCCTCCCTGGGACATCTGGGTTATGAACCTGATTTAGACCTGGGGTTGTGAATTAGCTGTTGGGCAGCTGGTTTTTGATGGTCCTGTTAGATCATTTAACAAAATGTTGCCTTTTCAGAACTGAGAAATAAGTAGTACCTAAAGAGAAGGCCAGGAAGGGAGGTGGCTGTTTGTAGGCCAGGATGGAGGTGTTTTACCACAGTGACCTGGGATTTGTTGTATCTGTTGTCTCTGTCATTGATAGAAACTCTCTAAAAAGTTGGCCCAATTGAGTGGAAGTCTTTGATGCAGGATCCTTTCTTCTAATAAAATGCAATTCCTAAAAATCATACTTAAATCCCCTAGTATATTTATCCTCCTGCAAGTAGTACCAGTAGTAATCAGTGCTTCTGTTACCAATTTACTTGGTGTTGTGCACTGGAAACCGCATTTGTATATAGCAACATTCACACTCTCCTGGGTAATTTATTTGCTTAGGTTTCTCATGCAATGATAGGAATGAGGTAAACATTGTAAAGTAAGTTAATAGGCTTCTGAGACAAATGAAAACTTAGGATAACTGTTTTAAATCCCCTCTATTCAAAATGTGTTTAACATAACCAAAATAGATAACTTTTCTGAATAAAACTACTTTGTAAGTGGCTGTTTTGGTTTTTAAGTCCATTGTTATACCTGAATGCCTCTGCTATTAACTCCAGCCTCACACCAATACTAAAATTGTTAAAGTAACTTCATGCACTGTTAGGCTGAGGGTGTCAGCCTGTTGGACAATAACATCTTCTCATCTCCAACTACTTCTATCTCCTTTGATCACCATTTTGACCCAAATGAGAATATGGATTATGGTAAATGACACAGTGCAGGCCATGTGTTTGTAACCAGAAGTTCACTCCTTCTGGAACAGTATGTTTAGACAACTGTCTGCTTTTGAGATGTTTTAACGTGGTGGATCTGGGGGTGGGGGTTAATGTGACAGAAATCAAAGGGCTATTTTATTCTTCCTAGTAAAAATTTAATCCTCCATCTTCTTTGATCTCTTCTCTACCTGTTCTTCATCCTGGTTGGTGAATGGATGTGGTTGGTTTTTGAAGAATTCTTGTGCAATATTTTATTTGTTTAAGAATCCCAAATTATTTGGGTCCTATAAAACCTTATTTCAGATAATAGCCAGTGGCATTATTGCAGAGAAGTAGTTTATGTGATGCTAAGATTTAACTTGCATATTGTCTTCCTTTGTCTTTCTAAATCTGGAGTGCTATCCTGGCTGGTGATGCATATAGGATGGCTTGCCTTCTTGTTCTTCTCAGCTGCAAAAAAAAGGAAGACATAGGTGGCCAAGGCACAACAGACAATTTTATTCATTCTCTTTAAGTCTCTTTAAAGTCAAATTGCTTTTCACACAAAAGCAATTGTTTAAAGCAAGTCAGAGTGTTTGTATGGCCGTGAGAGTTACAGGCTGTTTGAATGAAGTTCCTGCCTGTCTTCCGCCCCTTTTCCACACACGGAAGCGCGGGGAGGTGATACAATCCGCCTGTGCCTGCATCCTGCCATGCCCACCGTATGTTGTACTTGCTCCAAAGAGCCTGTTGTCCCTCAGCAGTGCAAAAGGATGGGATCTGGGCACTGAAGAGTCTGACCTCGGAGAAATTTAGATGTGGAGAGAAGAAAAATGGTGCTGGTTTTAGTAGGCTTTGTTTTTATGAGACCAGGTTTGAGCAGGAAGAGGAAGGGCTCGGCTGGGTAGTGGTTTTATTGGGGAGTGTTACTGCCCCACAGAACGCTGTCGGGGAACTCTGTCGTGGACTCCCCATGCACTCAGCTGAGCAAATTTGAACTAGTTTGACACAGCATTTACAGAAGTAGGACAGGCTTGATTTAAATATATATATATATATATATATAAATAAGCTGAAACTTTCCAGTCTTATTTAATAAATGCAAAAACATGCTCCAAATAACAAACACTATCTTTATACAAATAAATTCTGTGATTATAGTGGCGTTTTTAAGTACCCTACAGTATTTTAAAGTACAAACAATATACAGATTGTCTAAATAATCAAATCTATAGCTGAGCCTGAAATGTACACAGTAGACCTTAAGAAACCTGCAGCCAGTGGAAACTACTGGGATTTCCCTGTTTCCCTGCACAGACCATTTTTCAGCAAAAGAGGACCCGATTGTATGAGGAAACAGTGAAATGTCTTGCAGAGGGGAATGAAGCTGAAAAGTAGGAAGGAGGTGGGGAGAAACTTTTTCTTTCTAGCTCTCATTCTATTAATGTCTCATTTTTGGTAAGTCCAGCAGGTATGATAAGGAAGCAATAGCAGCCCATCAATAGCAATGCACCGCATGCCAAATACGCTTTGTTACCCTAAGCTCATTAAATTATGATCTTAAACCAGTCGCTAGGCCAGCAGTCGAGAGCTGTGTTCAGCGTGTGCTAGCCTGGGAAACCTGCAGCACCTCTAGGATTGAGGGCCTATAAAAATACAAGTTCTTAACTCAAACCCTTTTCAAACAGCCTTAGAAAAAGCAGAGTTATTTTTCTTCAAAAACACCTAAGATACAATTCATAAAAGATATCAAAGTCAACATCTGTTTGTACATGCAGGGAGGGAGAAGTGGTAGCAGCCCCCCGTGAGCCGCTTTGCTGAAGCGAAGCCACCGTGCTGGTCTTGGGGCCATGCAGATGCTCGGAGCGAAGCCAGCAGTGCAGGCAGCCGTGGGCTGAACGCTTGGACCTGCTGAATCCCATCTCAGTTCTGCAAAACCCATTAGTTGGTGCAGTATTTACTGTTGCAG
>NW_010333966.1:3352-9493 GCF_000700745.2 Antrostomus carolinensis
AGAATTCATGAGCTAGCAGGGGATGGACTGGATCCCACCAAAGTGTGGACTCTGCTGGAAGGAGCCCTGGGCCTCGCCACCTTTCTCATGGTGGGATTGTTTTGCTGCGCTCGTGCCTCTTGTGAAACACTATCTCCCTTTTCCAGCGCGTGCTGATGGGGACGCTGGCTCCCCGATAAGGCTTTCCCCTTGCAGGGTGGGGACAGGCTCACCCCCATGGAAGCATGGGCTGCTGTGCTGCCCACAGCCCCCAGCGTGGCAGGAAAGGGGGTTGTTCACTTGAACTTGCCTTCAAACTGCTCTCTGTGCTGGCTCCCGGAAAGATAACACCGAGCCTTGTGCCACAGCAACTCCTAAGCTTGCCTTTCATGTTGTTGTTCTGCTTTCTTCTTAAGATACAGCTTAAAAAGCTGAATTTGGGTTGCCTGATCTATTATGGTGGTATTAATGCTGTACATGCTACGGACTGTAAATGTTCTGTCTTGAAATTTGGGTAATAAAAGACTAATTGTTCAATGTTGTGCAGCTGCCTTGTAAGCCTGGCTTTCACCGCAATGGGGCCGTTTGAAGTCACGAGACTGTCCCTGTCACTTGCAGACCTCTCTGCCCACCAACCAAACCTCCACCACTCTGGTTTTGCATGGGTTGGCTCAAGTGACTTGGGCTCAGCTCTTGTCAGTTTGATTTGTGAGGGATTTAATATGTAATTCCTGGAAAGGGTGTCACGGAGAGATGCTAATCTGCTGGCTTAGCTTTTTAAAAAACAAATGAGAGAGAGAGGAAGGAAGGAAGGAAAAAAGGGAGGGGAAACTTAAATTGATTGTAACTGTGGCCACAAAAAAAAAAAAGAAAAACTAATAGCAAGATCACATCATGGCCTTGTCCCTTAGAATAGCTGAAGAATTTTCTTAAAATGTTTCAGCTGCGAAGAAGAGAGGAATGGGAAGACACCACTCCTTTACATATAGAGCAGTGGCCCAACAGTATTAAACCTGGTTGAACTTTAAACCTGATGTTCACTTTGAACTCACTGAAATGTGTGATGCTCCATCCCTGCTGAAGTCCAAGGGAAGCTTGTCCGGGGCCACAGCTGTATCCGTGTGGCAGGGGAAAGGGATAGCTCTCCATGGCCTAAATAGTTTGATAATTACTTCAGTGTCATGGCCCTGAGCTTGGCAATGCTGCTGACAGTGGGAGCTGTGGGCAGCTGCATGGAAGAGAAAGCTTAGATGAACACTCAAGCACGTGGCAATTGTCGTTCCTTAGAAAAATCCTTGCCCAGCATGTCTCATGATGTTTTAAAAAAATTTTTTCTTGAATGTGCAGCTTCCTTGGAAAAAAAAGTTCTTTCTTATCCTTGGGGTGCTGCTGTCTGTAAATCTGGGGTTCTTCTCATAGGTCTCGGGTCAAACCCACCCTCACTGCTCCATGGTGTAGCCAGGGATCCCCAGGGGCCTCTGTCTGTGGGCAGCGGATGGCTGTGCTGCCCTCCCATCCACCAGCACTGCCAGCCTGAGCTCCGGGGTGAAAAATAATTCAGCTATGAAGAGCAAAGTCACTTAAAAAATAATCTTTAAAATAATGGAATAACAGGTAAATTGTTAATGAACTTTCCTCTCGAAGTGGTGGGGAGCGGTGGCATGCGTGTGGCTGTGCCAGGGTTAAGCACTGCGAAACATGGGGACAGTGAACTGCTGGCTGGCTCAGCATAGCCTGTTTGGCTCAGCAGCTGGCCTGGGCATCACCTGACTGCTGGAGATGTTTTGCTCCCTTTGGAGAGGGAAGAAGGCAGTTGTGTTCGGGAGCAGTGTCTGTGTGTGCAGCAAGGATGTGGGGCTGGAAGGGGCAGCATGGCCCTTGTGAAGAGCAGAGCAGTGGCACTAGTGCTGCTGGAGTGGGATTAACTGGCTGCTGTCCCCTGTGGGCCTTGTTGACTTGGCTATAGGAAAGCACCTCACTTCCACCTCCCAAACATCTGCTCTTCAAAACACAATGCTCTTCCCATCCAAGACATGGAAACCTTCCTGATGTCTTCCTGGTGGCCTTCCAATACCTGAAGGGACCTACAGGAAGGCTGGGGAGGGACTTTTTTCAAGGGCAGGTAGTGATAGAACAAGGGGCAATGGCTTTAAGCTGAAAGAGGGGAGGTTTAGATGAGATATTAGGAAGAAATTATTTACTGTGAGGGTGGTGAGACACTGGCCTAGGCTGCCCAGAGAAGCTGTGGCTGCTTCTCCCTGGAAGTGTTCAAGGAAAGGTTGGATGGGGCTTTGAGCAACCTGGTCTAGTGGAAGGTGTCCCTGCTGATGGCAGGGGGTCTGGAACTGGATGAGTTTTAAGGTCCCTTGCAACCCATACTGTTCTATTATTCTGTGATCTTCATTTCTCATGCAATTCCCTGACACCCACCCGTACTCCTGTCCCTATGGCTCATGTCCTTATTTAGCCAACCAAAATGTTTGTGTGGTATTTCAGTAGGTGGGAGAGACAGTGAAGGAGGTTGTGCCCCAGCAAAGCCAGACAATGTTGGTGGACCTCAGTGCTTGCATCTTGGCATCATTGAGTTGCTGCCTGCCATGTATTTCTCTCTTCAAAAGCGTGGGCTGCCGCAAGTGTGCCGCTGGGGTGTCCTCCTGCGCAGGCTTGGGCTATGGAGACAGCAAAGGTCTGATCAGTTTTTTATTCTTCTACCAGGGCCTTGCTTATCTGATGCTTTTCTAGCACAGTGAGAAAGAGCTGACAGACACAGACACCCGTATAGCCACTGCCTGTCTAAGCCCTGTTCCCTGTCTCTCAGGCATAGCAGCCATTCAGCCCACTGCTCAGCCCTCAGCTCCCCCCTCAGCTCCCTGTATACCAAATTTGTCACAGAAAGTTGCTAGGAAACTCAGAAGTTGTTATGTGGTTCTTTCCTCCCCCCCATTTCAATGTTGTGGCATTGACTGAGTGAAGACCCGGACAGGACTGCTTCGCTTGGAGTGCTGCGCTCTTTCAGGGCACCAGTGATTTGAAGGATGTCTTGTGCTTCCAAGCTCTAGATTTATGTAGGCTGAAGATGTTGGATCCATGTAGATCTTCCAGTGAAAGGTCTGAAGAAAGGATTTTTGTTCATTTCTTACTCATGGCAGGACCATGAGATCAGCTCCGTTTCTGTAGGTGGGTTATAGCGTGACTTACCACCGAAGAAGCTTCTTGTTGGCTGCTGTGTTTGGGTGCAAGGTCTGAAGCTTTGGTGGAGCTTTTCTGTTCCTTGACTAACGTTCTGCTGCTTGGGCTCATTATCTCTCACCCCCTTCTGCTGGGCCGTTGCTGAGCTTTTAAGGCAAGAAAAGGTGTAACACACCATGCTTTGGTCACACTTTTTTTTGGCACATCTATATAGAAAGCAAGTCCTTGGCTACAGCTTGAGCTCTCTGGTGATGTTACTTCCCCTTGCCTTGTAAACCCAGAGGAAGAAGTTTCTGCTTTTTTTTTTTTTTTTTAAGTAACGTTTTTTTACTTGTTTCCCACTTCCACTTCCTCTTAGCCCTTGCAAAAACATTGCCACAGCTGCCAGAGCAGCAGCGCTGGTCCAGCCTGGTGCGGTGGGAGCTCTGCCCTGTCCAATGCCCAGAGACAGACCTCTGCCGAGTGGTGTGTACTGGGGGCTGCCAGACCAGGGCGGTGCCAGCACCACTGCTGCACCTGTGCCAGCTTGTCACCACCTCCTCTGCTGGCTGGTACCAAGGGCTGAATTCAGCATTTAAAAAAAAAAAAAAAAAAAAGAGAGAGAGAAAAAGGAAAAAACAAAACAGGCCGTATTTATGGTGACAAACCGAAGTGACTCCAGGGGGCTTTGTCAGGCACGGGACTCATTTTAGCTCCCATTGATTATTTACAATAATACAAGCACTGAATCGAGCCTGTCTGTCCCGTGTTTGTTCACTGATGCAGACAGCTCAGGCAAAGTTCATCGGAAGGCAGTTAATCATTACGTAATCCCTGAGAAATATCTAAGCCAGCAGTTGCTTGCATACAAAGAGACACATCAGGAATGTGGTACATGGGGGGGAGTCAGAACTATCAACCCCCAAATACAGCATCCACTGAAAGCACTGGGCTTTTTACTCCTGGTTCTCTAACTCAGCAGTATCTCAATCATCAGCTGTCCTGGCATGGAGAGAAGGCTTACAGAGATGGAAAGAGTAGCCCACACCAAAAATGTAGTGGCACAGTATGGCAGACCAGCTTAAAAAGGATCATCCGTTGGCTTGGGAAGGTGCTGTGGGCAAGCAAGCCTAGACAAAGCGATGGGGGTGCTCTTGGTGCTAGCTCTCTTCTTCCTGCTAGTGAGTGAGAGTTCATGCAGGGTGTTCCTCTGCCTCACCTAGAAACTGGCCGTGCCTTCAGCAGTCTTGCCTGAGGAAGGACTGAACAATCCAGCCTTCTGGTGATGTGTGGTGGGTGATGTGTTCTTTAAAGGCTTAAAATAGCTCCTGAGGTTGTAATAATCTGGATTTCACAATAGCTTGAGGGCAAGTCACAGGCAAAGGCCAAACAGTCTCTTCTGTCACTTGAACAGGCACCTCTTACCCCTTAAATCCATAAACTGGGCGGTGGTTTCTCTATGCCTCTGCCTTCCAGGAGTAATCCTACTCATCCCCTACTCCCTGGTACTCCCAGTGTGTTTGGCAGTAGCATGTCCAGCACCCATCTTGCTCCAGCAGACTCCAACAAGATCCTTTCCCTTTTATCCTATGTGGCTCCTGGAATGGCTTTCTGGAAGTGGTTTACTGGATAACTTTTATTTGCTTTTTCTTCTGTGGAATGCATGTTCCTGTCCTGTTTCTGCATAGACCTGTCAGCCATGGTCTGTGCAGTGCATTGATTTGCACAAAGGCTGGTGGTGGCCATAAGGGCTTTTCAGGTTTTAAATGCCAAGTCTGTAATGAATCTAACTATAGTTCAGCAGCACATCCTGGGCACTATGCTGGCAGCTGTCTGCTCTATTTTTTTTTTATTTTTTTTTTGTGCTAATTAGCACTCCAGGGACAAATTATCCACAGCATTAAAATGCCCAGGAGTGGAGGAGCTAAAAGATGTAACTGGATATGTGCGTTTGACTGACCAGCCATAGCTCACAGACTGGCATCAAACAGCTTCTTTTCTTGGAGTCTCGCCATCTGGGTGGTTCTTTTGCTTCTATCCACAAATTTCACTGGAAATAATAGGAAACACCATAAATTCCTCAAAGGCTGTGCATTTGAGGTGTTTTACCTGAGAACAGAAGCTCTCTCCCCATCTCTGCATTCTCTACATGGACTTCTGCTGGGTTGGAGACCCTGTAATTAGGCTGAGGTTTGCAGGAGACTTTGGATTTGTAGCTCAAACCATGTATTTTGCAGGACTGCATTTCAAATGATGTGGTCACTGTTGCCGAGTCCTGGAGTGTTTTCTTGATAGTTCTTGCTTTTTTTCTTTCCTCCATACCATTGTTTCTTCCTTTTGGGATTTAAAGACAAACAAAACAGCCCCCATGAGAGAAGTTTTCATTTCCCTTGCTGTAAGGTGAGGGCATGACCCCTAGTGAAACTCAAGGTAGAGGTGAAGCTGCAGAGAGGCTGGTGGCAACCCTTGTCTTCCCTCCTGCAGTCCTCGGAGAGTGCACAGCAGGCGCTGCCTGTTCTGAGCCAGCGCTGTGTGTCCCCTTCCCGTGAGGGGTATCGTCCGGGCCAGCACGTTACAGACCTGGAGAGGCTGGTTCCTTCTGCCTAATTACTAGCTTGGCTTTTTGAGGTCAGAGCAGGTTGTGTTTTGCTTTGTGCTAATGTCTTGAGGCAGATTCTGATGGATTGCACAAAGATAAGCAGAAATAAGGAAAGGACTTTAAACCCTGAAGCATCATCTCATGCCTGGGATGTCTAAAACCAGCTCCCAGGGCTGGCAGTGTATGTGTGTGGCCTATCTAGGATCCCAACAAACCTTCCTGGAAGAATATCTCTGTCGTAATACATTGTATGCAGGAAAATACCAGCAGAGAAGCTAAAGGCAATTGCCAGACATGAGTTAGAGAGACCGTTTGGTGTATTTGGCCAGAATCTGACACTGCCTGTACAACCTGGCTTGCTGTGAGCAGCTTTTGGAGCTGGCTGGCTGCTGCGA
>NW_010333966.1:9527-11380 GCF_000700745.2 Antrostomus carolinensis
CTGCCATTCCCAGGGAGGAACGTGGCTGCAGCCTGGTGTCTGGGCTGGAAGACAAGCAGATGGAGAGAAAGGGAAGGTGGAGAAATGAGCAGAAGCTCCTTCGATTTCCAAAGCTCTTGTGGTGACAAAAATGACTTGCTGAGCTCAGTTTGGGAGTGTCCCACCAGCCAGCGTGCATCTCCCTCTGCCTTGTACAGTAGAAACACTACAGACTGGGTTTGTGCTCAGAGGGGCCATGGACAACTCAAGAGGGAATGAGCTGTTCAGCCTGTATGAGTGTTGGTCCTCTCAAAGGCAGCTGTGTGAGGCGACCAGCCTGCTCTCCACACTACAGTGGGCCATGCCAGAGGAGATGAATTTTTGCAGTGTCTCCTACTGACCTCATGGTCTCAGGTCCCCTTCCTATTTCTGCTGTCCCTCAGGGCTGTGGGACATTTTGATCCCTTCTGGGAAGTGCCATGAGTGCACTCAGTTGTAGCAGTGACATTATCACAGGGCCACGGAAAGTACAGGGTTAGTGCCCACGCCATCCCCATGGCATCCCTACTCATGTGAGCTTTCAAGTTTCAAAAGCTCATATTCTTGCATCATGAGTTCATGATGTCCTGAGCTGACTTCTCCTTGGAAATGGTGGTCTCACTTCTGCTGCTGTGACCAAGCAGTGTGACCTCCCTGTGCTGACTGGCCTGGGAGGACGTGGGACAGTGCAGTGCTCCTCTCTCTTTGGGGTGGAAGCCAACCTCATGCAGCTTATGGGATCCCCTCCCTCTCTGAGCTGTCCCACCTGCTAGAATGGATGAGGAAATGGAGGTGGCTGGAGAAACACTCACCCAAGTGGTGGAGAAAGGCAGCAGCTGGTTCTGTTATGGCCACCTTTAACAGCTGAACATCAGGCAGCATGTACGTGGGCTTGTATCTAGAAAGGAAGCAGTTGCTGGATTGCCCACCCACTAGTCGTGGGAGTAACGATGAATGAGGTCAGGCTGCTGCAATGAACACATGGGCTGTGGTTGCTCGCCCACCCACGGCTTGCAGCCCAGTTTGCAAAACTGTGTCCTCCAGCTCAGCATCCAGAACCCCTGGGTGCCTTAGCAAGCCAGGGAAGGGATGAGAGGTGGCAGCATGGCTGCTGAGGTGGCTCCCCCAAGGTCTAGGGTGGAGGGCGAGTTGGTTCAGACCTCTTAGTGGGAGATAATGCTGTGGGGGACTGGGACCCACAGTGCTCCTGGATTTTTTCAGGTGCCTTCAGGGCCCCAGCATCCTGGAAGGGCTGAGCTGGCGAGGACCTCGCTGGTGGGAAGTGTGTGATGGCTGACCTCCAAGGGAAGCCCCACCTCTTCTCACAATATTTACTTCCCCTCCTTGGACCTCTCCCAACATCGTAAGTGCAAAGCAAACACAGTGGGGCACTTCTGGCTGCAATTTGGAAGTGCTGCTCTTTTCCTCATGGTTGCTCTGCTTTGCATCTCCCCCTGCCCCGCTCTGCATTCCCTCCTCTGGGCATCTGGTGGCTACTCAAGTCAGAAAAGAGCCAACTTGAGGAAAAGGAAAAAAAAACAAAAAAACAAAAAACAAACCCAAAGAACCCCGAACCACCAACACCCTAATTTCTTCTGCAACAGCATGAGCTGCTGTCTTGCATTTGGGCAGCAAGCCCAGATGGAAATGAGTTTGTCCACTGTGGTAAGGACTGAGCTGCCCATGCTAACTCATGTGAGTGCAGCAAGTCTTCAAAACTCAGTGGAGATGCAAGGGTCTCTTATTTTTCCTCCCTTTGTTACGTGTTTTTTTCCTCATTCCTTCCCCCTGTTCCCAGCCTGTTCCTTGCTACACAATTACATTGTCACCTAAGC
>NW_010333966.1:11391-25539 GCF_000700745.2 Antrostomus carolinensis
AGCAGGGCTTGTGGTGTTTACACTAGGAATTAATCCTACGGTAAGCTCCCATGTAGGTTTTCCAAACATAGATGTGTAAACTGCAAAGCAGTAAGAAAGGTCACAACCAGAGCTGGCCCAGCTCCTCTGGTGATAACATCCATGGTGGGATATTCTCCCCTGGGGGAGAGGCAGCCCAGAGTGGGTGCAGTGGAAAGAAAATGGGTGATGAACTGGAATTGTGCTGTGGGGGCCTTCCTGTGTCACTGGGGAGCAGAGCAGGTGAGCTATAGGGATTTATCCTGTCCCTTGATCTGATTTGATACACTTCTGGGAACAGCGGGAAGCTCCTGAGTCAACAGCTCCTGTCTCTCGCCCCATCTCCCAGCATGTGGCACATCTCACAGTGAAGCCTTGTGCACAGACTGCCTCACAAACGCCCTTCTGGTGTTTTGTTGCAAACTTCTAACGTTTGCAACAATTTGTGCAAATTGCATTTACAGAATGCACACTTGCCCTGGCAGTTTTGGGAGAAGCCAATGGACAGTGCTGGTGGATGATGCTGAAGTGGTCCCGCATGGGAGCTGCTCTGGGGCTCGCCTGGTGCTGCCTGCTTACAGATGCTTGTTTTTTGCCAAGACTTTCATCAGCTGCCTCTTCACCATGTGGGACTGGGGCACAAAAGGAGTGGGGTGATAAGAAACATGTCTGAAAATGCTTCCAGTCCAACATTAATAGCTTTTTGCTGGTATGTGGCACCTATGAGCAGAGCAACCCCTGTGCAACTGTTGGTGACCCCTTCCTCAGCAGTGAGAGATGCTTGGGGAAAGGAGGTCAGCAAGCTGCTAGCCCAAGGTTTCACTCTGGGGTTCTTGTGAGGAATTTGGAGGGAAAGTCAGCAAAACTTTTCCAGCCATGAGGTCAAAGAGGTTTTGGTAGTTTTCTGGCTATTTGGGGAATAAGCTGGTTAAAGGGACTATATAAAATGGAGGGGCAGCTGGGAGAGCCTGTGTAGTGGTTTTGTTACTGTGATGTGAAGCGCTCGCTAACATGCAACACCCAGAATGCTGGCCAGTCCTGGGAAATCAAAATGCACCCTTCTCCATGGTTTACCTACCAAGGAGGTGACCCCTGCATTTCCCTCATGTGTTACAGAAAACTGCCCTGGTGAGGGTCCTGGTGAGGAAGGGGAATGTAGGGACATTCAAGGTAGAGATAGTTCACAACTGTACTATGAATTTGGCTGGATTGTCTGTGTACTTAGGACTGCCATTAAATGAAGCGATCACCTATGCTGTTAGCAGAGAGCCTCTACACTCTGAGGTTTTCTTGCTTCCATCTTTTTCATGCTACAAACAATAGGAAGCATTGGGAAGTGGTATGGGCATTAAAGACTGGAGGGATGAAGGAGGATGCTTTGGCCCTTACACAGCGTTCATCCTCTCTGCAAAGCTACAGGCAGGATTAGGAAGCGGAAATGCATCTGCAGGTTTCCATGCTTGTGTTGTGGCTGGTACCAGTCAAGCTAAGCCTGAGTTCAAGGAGCTGGAATTGTGCAAGTACTGTGTGCTCCTTGCTCTCTTCGCCTTTGTACTCATACTGGTTTTGTCTTGCAGGCTAAGAATAAGGAAACCGGTGCTTTAGCAGCTGCCAAAGTCATTGAAACAAAGAGCGAAGATGAACTGGAGGATTACATGGTGGAGATTGAAATATTGGCGACCTGTGATCACCGGCACATCGTCAAGCTGCTGGGAGCATTTTATTGGGATGGCAAGCTCTGGGTAAGAGGCTGTTGCTGTGTGTGCCTTGTACAGCTGTGTGTTCCTCACACTGCAGAGAGGAAATGGCTCATTCATGGAGAAGCAAAACCTCCGGAGAAGCTTGAAGGGTTGGTGTGAGTTAGAAATGACTCACAAGCTGTGATCTACTCACTGCATGATCAGTGCCTGGATTTTCCTTGCTTTCTTCGGTGGGTAAACTATCTTTTAACTAAAGCTGCTTATAAATAGCCCAGGGGAAATCAAGAGATCTTCACTGTGAAGTGAAAACTGGAGTTGTTGGATTTTTTTTTTTCTTCCCCATTTGCAGTTTGTAAAGGTAGAAAATGCAGCACCAATAAGGGCACTTCTCCTGAAAGATCAGATGGAAGGGTAACTCTGTTTTGTTTGGCTTTTTTTGTTTAGTTGTTTTTTTTATTCGTGCTTTATTTCTGGCTCAGCCTCTGTAATGCAGAGGCAACTGATGGGAAGAGCTCTGTTGCCCATTGCTGTGAAGACACAGGGACACAAAATGCAATTCAGCGGTTATTGCAATGGCTAGTTGTGCTTCGGCTGGAACAGCAGGTTCCTATATCTCTTTCCCCTAACCCAGTAGGGGTGTGTGTGTGTGTGTGTGTGTGTGTGTGTATATATATATAGATATTTTTTTTATTATTATTTTTCCCCCCCTGCCTGCTGTTTTCTTTGAGTCCCTGGAAGCAGAGGAAGGTGAGTGTGAAAGGCACCTTCCTGTGTGCTCCCACAGGAAAAGTACAGGGGGCTAGAGAGGGTGAGGGTGTGAACTTGCCCTGTGCTAGACTCGAGCAACTGTGTGTCTGTGTGCATGCAGATGTGCCTGTGTCAAGATAGTGGAAATTGGGTGAATATGAAGATTTTTTAAACCCATCCTCTTGGCCAGTTCATCTGCTTCTTCTTGTAACTACTGGCAAGTCAGGGGAGTGTCAAAGGGTGCGTTCAGCATCTCTGTTACTTTTTCCTTCCTCTTTTTAATGCTTCTGATACCTTTGTGGCCTCCCAGGGTAATCTTACTTCAGCTGTAAGATTATAGGCCCTGCCTATTGTGCTGGGGGAGCTGAGGCCAGAGCACGGGCTGAGCCACAGGGCTGTTGCTAGAATAATGCAACCCACGTCTAGTTTGTGCCTCAGTTAAGCAGTGCTGGAGAGGTGCTTTTTTAGTGGGCAATCTGGGCTTATTCAGCAAGCACCTTTTGCAGTGTCAGCATGAGTCAACGTCCCTTATTTCAAAATACCTTGATAAAGCCCCCAACTTCCCTGTGACACCTTGCTGAGAGGGCTGCGGTACCCAGTGCTGAGTGCTTCCTTCTGTGCATCTACTTGAGCTGGGCTGCAGGTTGTTTACAGCCTTGGTATTTGGATGGCTGCTGATCATGATGCCGAGCCCTGGGTGTGCTAAAGAACAAAGTAAATATGTACCCTTCTAAGGAAGTGAAAGGCAAACATCTCTCCTAGAAGGGGACTTGGGATTTGGACAGATTACAACTGCAGCGAAACTAATCTCAGCAAAATTAAAAATGCAAACATACACCGAGCTTGGATGAGAGATGGGGCCGGTTTATATCCTACCCTGTTCTGCTGTTTTTACCTCCCTGCTCTGTGCCTGGTCTGCCTGAATTTTATACATTGACCTTGCTCGCTCTCTCTGAAATGTCAGCCCCCTCCCCTTTCCCCTCCACCTCCTCCCTGCAATAGGAAGCTTTGCCTTCCTTAAAAAAAGATCGCAGAGCTCCTCGGCTCTGCTTTTGTCTAAGAAGTGCTTTGTAATGTCATATGCTTGCCGACCTACTAAAATTAAACAGCCTCTTTTGAAGCTACTGGAACAAGAGCCTCCTGTATGAGGCTCTCCCGTGAGGGCAGATGTTACAGCCCTGTCCTTTGTTTTGGGCGAAGGATCATTCTCTTTATTTAATTATTTGAGTGGCATTTGCAATTCATTGCTCAGGCTGTTCTTATTAATTCTCTAGTGTTTTTCTGGCTTTGAGGGAAGTAAATAAGCCAGGCTGTTATACTTCTGGAAGACTTCTAGTTGCTACCGGGTTTTCCTTAAAGTCAAAGGAAACTTTGACTTCGACTTTCTCAGTCACCAGTGCTGCTGGGGAAAAACTGCATCCAAATGTAAACACTGCCTTTCATTGTCTTGTCCTCATCCCCATTTCTCTTTGTGCCTTTTCCTGGACCATTTGCACATGGTCCATTTGCATGATGGGTTCATGGACTCTGCTGCGCTTTTGGCTTGAGGTGGCTCAGGCTTTGGGTACAACTGCTGTGGGAGCGTGTCTGCTCAGTGATCCACTGTGGCTTCCTTGTCCTCGCAGCCTGGCATGGAAAGACAATGTTCAAAGTGAAAAAGGCGCAGGAGTGGGAGCACACAGATGGACTGGCAAGGGGTCCGGTCATGCCCAGCCTTCTTGGATGGCAGGAGCTCTTTGGCTCTGAATAATTTACAGCTCAGTCTGTGCCACAAGCAGTCTCAGCCAATGGTGGTGAGAAGGGCTCTTGCTAAATTGGTCTGTTGACTGTTCTCTGACTCTTGAACTAACAAGGAAAATATGTGAGGAAACCTGGCCCTCAGTGGTGGCTGCCGCTGCAGAAGCTTCCTTGTCCGCACAAGCTGCGTTAGGTCCCCGTGGCTCCTCTCTGCCAGGGTTTGGCTTTGCACTTCAGTAACCAGAAGGTGACATGCAATATTTATGCAGCAAAAAACCTTTCTGTGCAAAGGGAAGTGGCTTATCCTACGGCAGCTGCTTAGAAATCCATAGCACTGAAATGAAAAGCATAAACCAACAAATTCCTCTTGCTTTTATCCTGACCAGCATCAAGGTGAAGGAGGAGAACCCCAGTTCTCTTGTGTAACGGAGCAGAAATCCAATGCAAGCCACAGGCAAGGGCTTGGAAGACCGCAATGAGTCCCCAGGAATATCACTGGTGAGGTGACAGCACCCAGCTTGAATTTCCTTGGCATATAAATACACTGTAGAGATGCTGTGCCCTCACCAGCGGTTGCTATCTCATTCCCTTTCTCCCCCATCTTCTTTTCTTTGCTTGTGGCAGAGGCCAAACAGCCTTGTGCTGGTTGAAAACAGCCCAGGGAGGCTTGCAAAACTGCAGTGGTGGGAGCTTTCATGATTTTATTTTATTTTTTATTATAAGCCCTGTGGCATTTGATGTTCTTTTGCATAAATCCCAGCTGCTGGAAATGGGGGCACCAAATGAAAGCTGAGAATCTCATGCTATTAAAGAAAAGTCTGGTTTGAGTCCTTGTGGCTGGGCCACATCTTAAAGTCTTTTTTTCTGTAGCATGATGTGGGACTTGAGAGCACAGGGCACATCCCCCTCACCCAATATACATGCAGCTTTAAAAACAGACTTTTAAAGGCTCTTTTATGACTGAGGAATGGGCTCAGGTATGGGTTTTGAATGCTTGGAATCGATGGTGCTGAATTTGCACTGATATTAGTACATGGGAAAGAAAAACAACAGACCTTGTGTGTTGTGTCCGTCTGGAGGGCTATGTGGTTGTATTTTTTCCCCTTCCAAAACAACACAAAAAGACTTGAGACCTCAAAGGAAGGGAGGAACTTTTGATCTCCTGCTTCTGAGTATCTCTGCTGCTTCCAAGTGTCTCCTCTCACAGACAGAGGAGCGATAAGATGACCGGGGAGGAGAATCTCATTTGGAGTGATGCACTCAGACTTTCCCACAGGAGATCTTTGCTCCCAGGGGACGGTGGGCATCTCCAGTGGACAATCCAGCACGCTGCAGCAGCTGATCAGCAGAGTGGGGCAGGAAACCCGCGCTGTCTCATGCACAGCCTGTCAAGATGCTCCAGCATCAAGTCTGTAGAGTTCTGTGGAAAGTAAATGTCTTTTGGCCCCAGGTATTTAACCACAGGACTCTGCCAGCGGTGGTACAACATTTCTAGCAAAGCACTGGGGAATTCTCTTCCCCTTCTCTTCTATAAACCATGGTTGCTATAGCAAACGGGCTTTTGAATAAACAGACATTTCCTGGAGATCAAAGCAAAAATCGCTGTACCGTGCAGGTAACTCTGCCTTGCCACAGCGTTTTGGGGATGGTTAATTTAATCAGCTTAGAGCTTCTCACTGGCCCACTGTGTGGGTATGTAACTCGTACAGCTTGCAGAGAGACACCAGCTTTGTAGCTAGGCTTTGTACTTCCCTTAAAAAAAACATTTTGCATTTTCTGTGGGCAGGCCCTGACCTGTTTAGCCAGGGACTTTTTGGATTGCTTACCCTTTGATATGGATGTCGACTGGAGATTCAGGCATTCTTGAAAATCCTGTATCATAAAGCAATGTTCATTATCCCATGCACTAGACTGCTGGGCTATGTGAAGCATCTGCAGCTTTTAATTCTCTTAAGTTGGAAATACCTTTTCTTTAAAACAAACAAAAAAGAAAGCTGACAACAATATCTGATTCCTTAAGGTTTTCCTTAGCAAAGAGAGATTATTGCAACTTGCAGGGATGTCTTGTGGAGTGAGCAGCCTGAGCTGATGCCCACAAGGGACCCCTTTGCATGGATGCTCTGCTAGACCAGGGCTCTCCAGGCTTCTCGGTCATCTTTCCCCAAGGAATCTGAAGGCTATTCATGTGCCTTGAAAATTTCACTTGACAGGAGAGTTGCAATCTAAACTGGCCCTTCCTGCTTGATCGTCTGCTCCTGAAGCTTTGTACCAAACATCCCCCCAAAGTGTTGGAACAGTTGTTTGCAGCTTGTTGGGTGTCCAACTGTGTGTAGTGCTTGAGCTTAGTGCAGGAGAGACCCAGAAAAACAGTGATCTCAAACTCTCAAACTTTGTTAAATAACTGGCCAACCTTCTAGAGGCACAAGCCCTTCCTTTCTCTTCTTCCTTTCCCTCAACTGCAGGGACTTAAATCCATGCCAGATTTGTCTGCACCCTGTCCCAGGCCCCAAGAGCCCACAGCGCTGAGCTGCGTCAGGGCTGTGCTCTGGTACCTGTGAGCTGCTGTGGGACAAGCCCCAATGCGCAAACTGGGGTGGAGGTGGTATTTGCTGGACTGGTTTCTAAATTCCTACAGGTCCAGAATTTGGGCAGAACTGCAAAACAACCCTAGTAACTTCTGCAGGGTGGGTAGGCGAGGAGCAGATGTGTGCTGACATCTGCACACATGAAGACAGGGCATGGCTGTGCCCCAGGAGGCTGGGAGGGTGACAGGGATATCACTGCATCCCCTCCCTGTTCTTAGGGTCAGCTGGATGCATGGACAGGGATGGAAACTGGAAAAAAGTGATGTAGCTCAGTGGTTTCGCTGACACTGCCCTGGGTTTCTTGGGTCAAGCAATTAGCTGCTCAAAGTAGCATAATTGACTGGAGTGGGTGATCACTTCTGCTCCAGCCTTGGGACTGTGCCTTTGCCAGCTGGGACTCTGTGGGGCGGGTGTCTGGGTGGCACCTCCCTGCCACTCGCTGTCTGCCTGCGAAGCAGTGAGGCTTCTCTCTGCCTTGCCCTTATGCAGGTTGTTTACTGCCTTTCCCAAAGACATGGAAGTTCAAGTCTTCTTCTGTCCTCTCTGCTGTGAAGCTGGGCAGCAGGTTGCATGGGACTAATGTATATGCTCTTGTCTTGTGAACGTGAGCTTTAGCATTCAGACTCCTGGCAAGTTGCTGGAAATCCTATTATGGGTAAAACTGGGGCTTTCCCTTAAAGTGGGGATGGAAACAGTGATCTTCATCAACCAACAAGAATGACTTATGCAGCAGGCAGATTACCATAACCTAGCCAAGTTCAAGAGGACTTCTACAGGCAGCAGCATGACAACAGACTAGCATAGAAGCCTTTGTCTATCATCCTTTATACAGGATAATGCTGCAAGAAAAGGTTATTGAAGCAATAATAATGCCTTGTGATTACACACGCTTGTCATCTATACACCGTGGAATGCTTTTATAAAACAGACCTGGTGTCATTATCCCAGTCATTAGAAGGAGGAGCGAAGGCACAGACAAGAATTTGCCTAAAGTTTACCCAGCAGGTAAATGGTACTTGGGAATAAGTCTTATGTGCTGAATCCCAGTTCAAGGTTATAACCATAAGGCTGTAGTTTTATGAAAAGAAAGCAGCAGACAAGCCTATAGGCAAATCAGTTTTCAAAGCACTTTAAAACTTTGTTTAGAAATGAATCACAATAAACCACATTCCCACTTGGCTGGCTTACCAAGGGAAATGCTAAGGAACAATGTTTGCATAAAAATGAATATTTATGAACTACCTGTGTATAGGAGACAGTGCCTTGAAACCCAGCTTCAGTCTATGCCCTGGAACAAGCAATACATTGCAGGTGTAGACTTTATTTTATTTCAGACATAGCCTGAAAGTTGTCATACGGGAGGGAGGGATGGCCTGTTGCACACCTTATGGCTTGGGGTGGTTTCTATTGACTTCAAAGCCCTCACTGAAACAGTTAAATAGCAATACTGTCATCTTGTGTGGTGGATCCAGGCACCTTGTGTTGTGAATTAGGGGATGATCAGAACAAATAATTGTTTCTAGGGAGATGCCAGGCAGGAGTGGAAACCTTGTAAAATCCTTTGCTGCCCCTTTAACAAGTCATCCTCCTGGCTAGGTGAGGCTTTGAGGCAGCATTGGAACTGGCTGTTAATAAAAGACATCAGGAAACTTGTCCTGGGTCAGACTCCAGCTCTGACTGTCAGCTCTACCCGTCTGAAATGTATTGTCTGTTTTTAGATGCTGACACAAACTCAGGGCACTTGAGGTTGATGAATCTTCCCACTGAAGAAGCAACTCTTTCCTCTTAGCTATTTATTTTAAAGGATTTTCTGCATTTTGGTGCCTGTCCAGTAACAAATGCTCATGGTGAACTGAGTGGCTTCTATTTAGAGGCTGATTAACTTGGTGAGAGAAGGGGGATCCCAGTTGCAGCCCCCCAAGGAACAAAGGCTTTGCAGAGAGCCATTCCCTGAGTGTTTTTCTAGTTTCTATAGCAAACGAGAGCACTGGCCTTCCTCCCGCTGTCCCTGCTCTGTCGAGTGAGATGCTGGGAGCTCTGAGTGCTTGGGGCCAGGTTGGTCTGGTCCCTGAAGGGAGAGCTTATGAACCAGCCTGTGTTTGTTGCAATTAACCCTTCCTGCTGTGCTCAGCATCCCAGGTACTGCCACCCGGTCATGGCCATGCTGACCCTCTCTGCTCTGCATCTCCTAGCTGTTGGCATTTGCTGGCCATGGGTGTTCTTGGATTCTTGTCCCTCAGGGATGCTGGTTAGCAAGTGGGGATGGTGAATGCAAAGGGGTCAGATATCAGCCCTTGTCAAAAAAAACCTAAATGCCCTGTGTGATTCTACAGGGGGAAGGACACATTTTTACAACATTGAAACAATTTGGTTAAACTAAAAGGAGTTTTGATTTGTTCTGCCAAAATTTCAGTAGGAATGGGAATATTTCTGCCAACCTGTGTGTGTGTGAGGGGGGTAGTTCAAGAAAATATTTTGTCAGAGCAGGAAGATTTAAATGTGAAAAACTCATCCTTGGTCTCCCTGTGATCAGCAGGGAACTCTGATTTGGAGAGGAGTATGCAGTGTTATCTGACTTTGTTCTTGATAAAGCTTCCCTGCTGGGAAACTCCATAAGGCTTATGTGGACAGACCTTTTTTTTAAAAAAAATATTTCAAATATTTTTCTCTGTAGGTTATTTTGTTCAGAAAAGGGAAGAGAAAAGGTTTCTTATATTTAAAGTCACTGAATAGTGTCCTTGTCTGTAAGGGAAAATTGGCAAGCTTGGAGCACTCTCTTACAGAGAGCTAATTATTTTGCTTCCACCTACAGCATACTTGCCATGTCAGACAAGCTGTTGACATTTGTGCTCTGCTGTGGCAGCAAAGAGGGTTCTGGTGGCTTCTGTATTGTTTTATGGCCTCTCCAGTGTGTGCTGAGGGCCGGTGGCAGCCAGAGGAGAGTGCAGAGCTGGTGGTTTTTGCAGTTGCTGGTGGTTCTTTGGGTGTTTGTCCCCTCTTGCTTTGGTGGCACGCTGGTATCATGGGGCTGTAGAGATGAGGTTGGGAAGGATGATGTGTGTCCTTGGAGTGTAGCAGGCTGCTGTATTGGCTTGCCCTTCTTCTGGCCACTTGGCCTGTGTTAGGTGAAAGGTGTTGGGCGGGAGGGTGACAGTGAAAGCGCCAAGTGGGCATAGGAATGTGATCCACCTCCTCCCTCTGCTCTGTAATGTAAACTTAATCCTTGGACTTCAGTCAGAGCAGGGCAGGCCGGCCAAGATAATGGAGAGAGTCAATGCACTTGCAAACAAAACTTCACCAGTCAGCACGGGCCTTGATTTTTAAAGGAGAGAGTAGATCAGACCAAATGGTATTTAAAAACCAAGGTGGTGTTCCCCAAAACCAGCCCCTGTGGTCCTGCATGCCCCTGTGCTTTGGGGGAAAGAGAGGAGCTCCTGCTGGGAGGGCTGGTTGGGCATTATTGTCTCATCTCCTCTTGTAGCTGCAAGGACAGCATAGCTTTGCTGTGAACCACCAGAACTTGGGTTCAGATGTCAAACAGACAGAGTAAAGGACATGCCCCTTGACCATGACTAAACACAGTTTCTGTGCCTAAATATATCACTGCGTTCTTTCCACCAGCGAAGAACGGCTCTGTCCTCTGGGGTTTGTGTTGCTCAGAGGCTGAAGCCCCTTTCTCAGTCCTGGGAGGCAGAAGTGTGTCCAGAGTATTTGCTGGAGCCATGAGGATGGGCTCAGCCCATCAGCCCCAGGGACACGATGGGGATGGAGCTGAAAGGGGTGGCTCTCCCCCCTGCACTTGGGTGTTTGGAAGTGCCAGGTGTGGGTTGAAGCCCCAACAGATAAGTGATGCTGGATACAAGATGTTCATGGGGAGAGCATCAGCCTTCCCATGTGTCTGGGCCATAACTGGACTGTGGAGTTGGTGTCTTGGAGTATGCATGGAGTTTGATGTCTGTGTCCCGGGTGGCCACTCTGGCGGGGGGGGAATGGGCTTTGCCTGCGTGCGTCTGGTACAGAGTGGTCTCAGGATGGAGCTTGAGGTCCAGAACTGTCATTTATCTGGGCAGCTTTTGGACAGACAGACATCTGTGTTCTTTGTGCTACACTTAGTATTTGCTGCAGAAAGCGTTTCTGGACTGGGGGTATGCCCTCTACAGCTTTTGTGCAGATTTTGGTCCCCACCACCAGATGCTCCTGACCGGGTCATAGTGTTCTCAGTGCTACAGTAACATGCAAAGTTTGAGAACAGAGCTAGCTGTTGCCTCTGCCCGTTATTTTCCACAGTGTGTGTATTACTGGGCTGAGCAATAGTGTGGGATTGCCACCAGCAAGCTGAAGGTGGGAAGAACTGGATGGGAAATGTGGTGTTGAGCAGCTGATGAATGACTGTCACTGGCAATGGGGCAGGAAACTTTCTGCTCTTCTAGAATCGGGACTGAGGGCTACAGGAAGATTCTTTCCTGGACTTGCTTTGTCTCCTCTGCCTCTGAGTCAAGACCAAAAGCCCTAGAGACTGTCTGGGCTCTTGGCTTCCCACCACTTCTGCAGGACTTGGGAAGCAGCCGGTCTTGCCTGTGGTGCATGATCCAAATGCTGGGAGAGGAGACCTGCGACTCCTCTGCACCCCGTCACAGATGGAGAGGTCTAGACCATTTCCTCCCACCCCCCTGCCTTCCCCACGCTGCCTGCAATGCCAGTGGTGTCATCCTGCGCTATGGGTGCCATGATGCTGGTGTGGGCTATGTGAGGGGCTTCCAGGAACCCCAGACCTGCCCTGGGCTCAATGTGCTGAAGGGCACTCCGTCCCCTGCCAAAGCCAGGAAATGTTTTGGGTGGGTTGGGGGTGTGCACACAGGGGTACTGTTCCCAGTGTGGGCTCCTCCTGCGCTGCTGGGGTGGGGTGTGAGGTCTCGCCTGCCGCTGGGACCCCTGCCCACATGTTTGCTCTGCAGGGGTAGAGGAGGAGGAGGATAAAGGCACCGCAGGCTGAGACTCCCTTTCTGATGATGGAAAAGTGGCACTGGGTTTTGTGGCCGAAGCCTTCGCCCTTGGTGGCTGTGGCACATGGAGCTCGGCTCAGCTCACTGCCCTGTGAGTGGGGCTGGGGGCTCTGTGGGAGGGACCAACTGTCCTGCTGTGTCCTCTGACTGTGCCCCGCTGGAGGGGAACAGTGGGGGCTGGTGGGGAGAGGGGAAGGGCTCTGTAGCTGCAAAAGCAGCGACTGTTACTCAATGCAGCCGTCTGTTGAAATTCAGGCGGTGGTACATGCCTAGTGGTTTTCACCCGAGGTGACGGTGTCTCAGAGTGCCTCCACTGCCTTCTCACCTCCCAGCCACCAGTTCCGCTGTGGTGGGAGGAGGATCCAGACTTCCCCCTTTGGGCAATCCCCTTACAGAAGAGCAGGGCCTGCTCTCTTGCTGTAGCCTAAAAAGCAGCTTTGTAGAACTCACTGTTAGGGGTTTTCTTTCCCTGTTCCCGCCCGCACCCCAGCATGAGCGGAGTCCTCTCAGTCCCCTGTGCTGGGGCTTGTTGTGGGGCTGAGCAAGCTGGTGGCTCCCGTGTGAAGTGGTTTTGGAAGTGGTGTCCATTACCTGGATGCACAGGGAGGAAAGGCGGGCTTTGGTTGCAGCACTGCTGACTCAGCAGATCAGCCCAGGAGGCAGGACGTCCACAGGGGCGATGCCAACCCAGCGGCATTGGGGTTTGGTAGATGGGAGTCCCTGATAATTATTCTGCACTGTCCTCCCTGCTCGCCATTGATGTTCAGCAGCTCATCTCTCTCTGCTGCACCAGAAAGCCTGGAGGCAGCCAGGGCCCCTGGACTCGCTCCGACTCTTTTTTTTTTTTTACTCTTTAGTTGAGTTTTTGCTGAATGTGAAGGATTTCTGCCCCCACCCAGCCCCGCTGCCTCTGAATCACAGGAGCGGTCGCTGTTTGCTGCATTTCTTCCGCTTTTCCTGTAAGCGGGTGGGCGATGCCCGGAAAGCCTGGTTCTCCCCACTGTGGTACCCACACAGGCCCGTCTGCCCCGGCTCCTTCCTCCTGCCCCTCCCTGCCGGGTCTGTGCATGGGGCAGCCTGGGGACCCACCACCCTCCTCCCATTGTACTCTCCTTGCAGTGGCAGCTCTGTATGGGGAAGGACCAAAACCTCTGATGACAAGCATGGCTGAGGCCGGCTGTGGCACGCCCTGT
Organism: Antrostomus carolinensis; assembly: GCF_000700745.2. NCBI lineage: Eukaryota > Metazoa > Chordata > Aves > Caprimulgiformes > Caprimulgidae > Antrostomus > Antrostomus carolinensis. The sequence goes on from NW_010333966.1 coordinate 24,375, forward strand.
TCCTTTTTCCAGGCCATGCTTGAACTCTGAAAACTCTTGAGATGGAAGCAACTGCTGCTGATGGCAGCATCCACCCAGGAGCTTTGTGCCAACTCAGCATCCTGGAGAGAGGGGAGGTGGAACGGGTGCAGTGGTTAGCAAAGAGGCAACCTGGGAAGCTTTCCCTTCACCAGCTCTGTCACAGTGGAGCACAGTTTACCACATTTACTTTTCTTATCTCCCCAGTCCCTCTGTGCCCATACAAGGCAGGAGAGCTGGTGGCTGTGCCAGAGAGTGCTTTCTGCTGTGGGTGATGAGGACGGCACTAAGTTGCCCCACAGATGTGGCAGAGCTACGATGCTGTGCATGGGCAGTGGCAGCAGGATGCTGCAGGTTACCTTCTCCCCAGTGGCGGGCAGCTGCTTAAACAAACAAAATGAAACCCTCTGCTGCAGATTAGGAGAGGAAATTGCTGAAGTACTTCACTTTTGAAGCAGTTTCTGGGCCAGGCAGGGTGGATCTGGGGGCAGATGGATCCTGGGGACACGGTCTACCTGTCCCATGCCCACTGGTGCTGATGCTCAGGGCTCAGTGGGAAGGGAGGTGGCTGGGTGGTTACAGCCCTTCACATGGTGTGTACCCATCTGCTAGTGTCCTGGGTGCTGTGGAGCACCACGCTGACTCCAAAGCAATTGGGCTATTCAATGTGCAACTGCAAAAGCAGCAAAGTCACAGGAAAAGCCTGCAGGCACCCCCACCTCCCGTGACTCGGGAGTGACTGGGCTGGCAGCCAAGGGCTTCTCCATCCGAAGGGGACCTGGTGGCCTCCCTGCACAGCCTGCAGCGCTCGTGGGAAATGCTGGCCTGCCCAGGCACTGCTGAGATGAGCTGCCCCCAACTTTCTCAGCTGATGGCTTTTTTTTTTTTTTCCTTCCCCCAACTCTGACTGGAAGAGGCATTTCTCCAGCGCTGCTGCAGAGGGAACAGCAGTTCATGGGCCTCTGCCTTCTGCCATGCCAATGGGGTGAGTAAGAGCTGGGCTGAGGGTGTGTCCTCTCCTCTTAATTGGGCTTCAACTGCAAACCTCAGTTCAGGGACATCAGCTGTTTCAGCCTTGGCAACCGTGCAGTGTTTGGTAAAAATACCTTTCAAGATAAGCTTTTTTTTTTTTTTTTTTTTTTTTTTT
>NW_010333966.1:25580-30510 GCF_000700745.2 Antrostomus carolinensis
CCCGGCAGGGTTTGGTAAAAAATCCTTTTAAAAAAAGCTTTTTTTTTTTTTTTTTTAATGTTGTAGAATGTTCTAGGAGTTCAAACACACCCAAGAGACAGGACCAGTCCTGCCCAGGGTGGGAGGAGTGAGCAGGCTTTCGGTCCTACACAGGAGGACTTCAGTACCCGCAGAAGGAGATGCTGCTTCTGGTTTGTCGGACCCAGAAGCTACTCTGGGCTCTCATCCATTCTCGGTTTGTTTTCTGGGTTGGTGTCTCTCCATCCCTTGCCTGGTGTAAGGTGCTGGAGAGATTCTCCTGGTGCGGTGTCCAATGTGCTGTCTTGAGCTGCAAAATCATATAGTGCTTTTTCATAACATGTGGTTCCCCCTCGCTCAGGTACAACTTGAAGACCTGTGTCTTTAAGAGCACTTAATTTAAGCTGTAGCTGGTACATACATATGTATGTATATTTATTCTCCTGGGCAACCCCAGGCTCACTGGACCCTGCTTCCTCTCCTCCCAGCAGTCAATTATTACTCCAGCAGCCCAGAAAAGGGTCCCAGCCCCCTCTGCATGCCCTGCTCCCACTTGGGCTACAAAATGCTTCCAAGTCTTACTGTGCCTAAAGGCAGGATTAGGATGAGCCATGGGAAAAATCAAGGTCACCAGAAAAGCCCTTTAACTTGACTGGACTTTTGCTTTCAAATTTAAATTTACATCTAATTTTGCCTGTGCAAAAGGGAAAAATTATGTGGCTTCTGGATGCAGACCTCTTCATTCATGCTGTTTTATGAAAATTATTGGAGAAAATGGACATTTTTTAAATTATAGCAGTACTCAAAGTGTGATACAAAGGTTAGAGAGGTACTGAGAGCGAGTTCCTCTCTGTCTATAAACCAGCTACCCTGTTCCCTACGTGTGCAGCTCATGTCCCTGTTGAGCTGTGGACAAGCCCAGTGCAGTGCTGGGTTTCTTGGCCGTGGTGTTGGAGCTGAGGCCGTGGGGCTCTGGCTCTGCTGGAAGGCAGCAGTCTGTTGGTTGTGTTGCTCAAATAGCTTGGTGATGGGAGCTAGCTGGTGAATTTTGCACGTGCCTGCGAGGTGTAGTTCCAACTGCCTATGGACTGAAAACTAAAATGCCGATAGTGTGTAATCCCCAGGATTTGTAACAGCTTTGAGGTGGCAGGAGGAGGCAGAGCTCCTGCTGCTGCTGCGTGTCCTCCCTGGGAGCCCAGCGTAGCAGAGGGGCTGGGCAGCCTTCGGCGAGGAAGTCTCTGGATTTCTTGTGCGGAGGAAATAATTATAAACAGGATGTTTGCTCCAGCCCCGTTGCACACTGGGCTCAGACCCTGCAGCGGATGCTCGGACCCCAGACATGGGTAGGAGGAGGTCCGAGTGTTCCCCCAGCTCCGATTAGTGTGAAGGAGTTTTTTTCAGGATGTCAGCATCGGGGCAGAGACCCCCACGGGTCTTGTATCTCTGGTTCACAAGACTGTAGGAGTTTTTTTGGGAGCAGGTGTGTGAAACCTCTGTTGTGCGGCGCTGCTGTGGCTCCACAGCGAGCCTTGGGCTGGCTCCCAGGTCTTGCCCATCGCAGGGGGATTGCTGGGGCCGGCCAAGCCCAGTGCAGGCAGCAGCCCGGTGTGGCATTGAGGGGAGAAGTGAGGCCCTGAGATTGGCACTGTCACTAAAGCAGTTATGGCTCCAGCTGTGGCTCGGGACAGCCCATATATCAAAGCACATGGAAACAGTCCTAAGCAAAGAGTTAACCCCTCTGTGCCCCTTCAGTAAATCACCAACATCCTGGCTGCACAGATGCATGGCCTCTTGTAAACAGTTGTATTTTAATCATAGAATCATGGAATGGTTTGGGTTGGAAGGGACCTTAAAGATCATCTAGTTCCCACCCCCCTGCCCTCAGCAGGGACACCTTCCACTAGACCAGGTTGCTCAAAGCCTCATCCAGCCTGGCCTTAAACACTTCCAGGGAGGGGGCATCTACAACTTCCTTGGGCAACCTACAACTTCCTTGGGCAATTTTAAGATCCTTCCAAGTCATTCCTCCTCATGACCAGAGCAGCCGGCTGCCCACCCTGGGGTGTCAGCAACCACCCGACCGTCCCTGTCCCCACTGCGGGTCTGGGGATGGCGCCTGTGCAGCCCCTGCTCTCTGCAAGCTTTCTGCATCCCCCAGCTCACACAGACACAGCTGTGTGCTGCTGCCACCAGACCTGCTTCCCTACCTGCTTCCATGGTAAAATGTTTTTCAGGCTGGCTCTGCTCCTGGAAGGAAGTGTGTGTGGTGTATGAGCTATAGGATTACCAGTTATATTTATTTAAATATAATTTTCTGGGCTAAAATGAGCCAGTTAGGCTTTTGGATGTTCAGACTCTCTGGCCACACCTGTAATTATTCTTTGGCATTTCTGCCCTTGTTGAAAATGCATATTTTTAAGTTTTCCATATTTCCTATATTCCCAGTGCCTGGCTTGTAGCCTGCTGTGCCTACATAAGCATACAGGGTCATGCTGGTTCAGATGGTTTCCCTAACTAGAAACTTCATTTCCCTAACTTCACTGCTAGACTGTGAACCCAGATGAAACTTTGAGATGAAATGCATCCCACACGGATCCAGGATGCGTTGTGCTTGGCCCTTTCCCATTTAAAAGCTCAGCATGTGTGTGACCAGAGCACATTTGGGTCTGCCCTGGTAGGAGACCTCAGCAGAGCATCTGCCCCAGGGCAGGGGACCACATTGGCCTCCTGGGGGCTCTGCTGACCAGGGTGGCTGTGGCTCTCACCCAGCTGGCAGCTCTCTGGGTTTCTCCCCCCACAATTAAAATTACATTTCTTGTTCTGGAGGCTGCGTAAGAGGAGCTGTGTGAGATGCCAGGGGACTTCATTTAGTGGTGACATACAGAGGCAGAAGCTGTAAAGCTGCTTGCTGAGCATTAGCAATGAAAGCACTTGGGTCACCTGGATGGCAAAGGCCATGTTAGCAGCTGATTCGAGCTGAGTTGTTTGAAGTTTTTTGACTGCTTAGACTCAAGAGCTGAGCCTGGTAGCACAGATGAGCTTCTCATCAGGTCTTCTCTACTGATGGGACATCAAGGAGGCTGTTGCTTGATCCTGGAGACCTCCCTCTTTGGGTAGGTGAGTTCCCAAGGTTCCTGGGTTGGCAGGAGCAGGAAAGGACTGCTCATTTATGTGAGACAAATGAAACCCTGGGCTGTGACTGAGTGATGAGGCAGGCTCATTTGTAGGCACAGGTTTTCTGCCAGCCAGAGCAGTGTAAAGCTGCAGTACTCAGGCTTACATTGGATCAGGTCTGTGCTGTCCTCCTGCAGCCGCTGCAGACCCTGCCTGTGGGCTCAGGTAATGCAGCCAGCGGTCGTTCACTCCTGGCTGGTCTGGGTTGGTGTCAGGTTGGATGGTCTGGCAGAGGGCAGGTCCCACAGGATTGTGGTACCATTGTGTGGAGGTGCTGTCACCCGGCTGGCTGTGCCAGCAGAGCTGTGTGTCCCCTCAGCCTCCCAGAGCAAGGGAAAGCCCTTGCCCTCCCAGTTGGCAGGTTGGTGTTGGTGTGGGGCTTCTTTGGGTTTTGCTTCTGGCAGTTTGGGCTCTGAGGAGCCCAGGAAGGGTTGGTGGTATTAGTCTGGTCTGATGAACATGGTAAGGAACACTATAAAATCATAGAATCGTAGAATCGCCTGGTTGGAAAAGACCTCTGAGGTAGAGTCCAACCATACCTGTCCACTACTAAACCATATCTTCAAGCCTCCTAGAGCTACGTTGGGGTGATGATGGGGCACAGGGGTCCAGTGGGGATCTCTGTGCCTGGAGAGACCATGGCAGGAGGCAATTCTTGCCTTTCCATTTGCTAGTGAAGCTGCTGATGCTCTGGTTCAAGGTATTAACTCAAGCAAGAAAAAACATGTTGACGTGGCCCATCTTTGTGAGGGCTCTGCTGACTTCCTCCCTGCCAGGCTCCTTCTCAGCAACAAGTCAGCCCAGATTTGTTCTCCTGGTTTGGAAATGGCTCAAATGTCTTCCCAGTTGCTGCTCTCCATCTGCCTACTTCAAACGCTTCCCCAGCCATGGCCTCTGGTTATTCTTCTCCGCTTCCTCCAACGGTGCCTGTGTCAGGCTGCCCAGACTGCTTGAGTTTCTTTTCTCAGCATTGTCTCCTCTCCGACTCTTGGACCTGGGCCGATTCTTGCAAAGTAATTCAAGGTTTGCTGCGTCCCACCACCTGATCCTGCTCCCCCTTCTCCACCAAAACAAAGCAGTTGTGTCTTCCACCATGGCCCAGGCCAGTAACAGTGTTTCCCTTGTCCGTGTGTAGGAACTGCAGTATAAAAGGGTGGGATGTGTCTTGCCTGGAGCTGCAGGATTATATCATGGGAAAGAGGGAGCTTGAACCTTCTCCCCTCAGCTCTTGGTCCAGTGCTTAGAGCTGTGTTGAATGACATGACCTCAACTTGAATGGCTTAGAGAGCCTCACTGGTAAACACTGCCTTCGGCTAGTTCAGTCCTTGTCCTCAAAATAAACTCTGGCATTTCACCTCTCTGGTATGTTGCCCTGCGTTGCCTCGACAAGGAGAAGACAAGCTTGTTGGGGAGGTGAAGCATCTCTTGTCCCTTGTAACCCCTGGCTGCTTGAAATTTTAATCTGTTTGTCTGCACAGCCTCGTCCGCCTCAAAGGGGGGAGCGGGGAGCTGGGGCTGGCACCAGGCCCCCACCCCAGGAACGGCTCTGGCTGAGTCTGTGCAGAGGTGAGGGGAAAGAGGACTCATGTCCCTGGGGTGCTGGGGAAGGACCCACCCAGTGAGTGCTGCCCACCCTGTGGGACAGAGGGGCCAGGCAGGCGGGTGTGGGGGACTGACAGGGCTCTGTGCACGTCCCTGGGACAGAAACAGCAACAATCTGGTGAATGTACTTGACCTC
>NW_010333967.1:0-11283 GCF_000700745.2 Antrostomus carolinensis
CATGCCCACTAAACCATATCCTGAGGTGGACTATATAAAAGTCTTGAAACATGTGAAACTACAGACAGTTTAATATAATATGTTGGAAACTAGTTTAACGTTACATCTTCATGTGTAAGAGCTCAATGGTATTTCATAATAAGTTTGCTATATTTTTTGCACTCTTTACCATTTTGATCCAGCTTCATGACGTGCAGGACAAAGAAGTACAGAATAGTGAAGAGGAGACTGGAAAGAAAATAATAGAACAGCAAATAGACTACTGGTCAGGGCAGCCAGTGGGAATGGGGGGAACCTGGTTGTACAGGTTCCTGTTTATTCAGCATGGGATCCCTCCAACAGGAGAAATTAAGACATGACATACATAGCTGCTAATGTGCTCATTATGAAGGAGAATGTGGAGAAAGGGCTTGAACCCAGTTCTTCCATATCCTGTCCCTAGGGAGGGCACTAACTACCAGCTTTTGGAGCTGGCAGGCATGTCATCTTAATGTAAGTCCTCTGCTGTGGAGTGCTAATCCCACCTTGAAGCACACAGCACACTAATCTTTCCCAGGAGACATTATGTTAAAACTAGTAAAGTCCTATAACAAGTTTCATTTGAACAAATAAATATTTTTAATACAGAAATATTTATTTGAAATATTCACAGTTTAGGCTTGGTGTTCCAGTCACAAAAGCCACTTTGTACCTTATTTGTATTTCTCTGGTGCCCTAATGAATGGTGTGTGTCTGCTCTTCTCTGGGTCACTCAAGCACATCATTTAGCAGTGTGTTCTCTGTACTACTGTAGTAGCTCCTAGTTGTAATCACAGACCGGGGCAAACACAATATTAAGTATGATGCAAAACAAAAAAGCTTTGTGATTATCCCCAAGGTGTTTCTTATATAAATAAGTTAAAAGGCTGGAAGTGGTTAGTGTGTATGAAGTGTGAGTATGTTTGTGGGTAAGCAAGGAAACACTAAGATATAAATGATCATTTAAAATATATTGCTTGTCAAGGCTTTTTATGTGTGATGTGGGAGGGGAGAACTCTAAAGAGAGGTTTGAAATGATGTAATAATTGATAAAGATATCAATTTTCACATCACTAAGTCAGCAAGAATATTAAATGCCTTAATGAACTCTAGAGTGCAGTACTGTGACAGAAGGTTTCACCGATGATTTAAAATTTGACATTAATTTTTGGCAGATCATGTTTTTTAATGTAGATGTTACTTAAGAAGAATGTGGGAAGAAACAACAGTCTTTCTATTTATATTAATATAATTGTTTTTGCTTATTATTGTTATTGTCTTGTTTGGTACAAGCTAGATAGTACCTGTTCCTGCCAGGCAGGTTGATCCAGGTCCAGAGGAATATGTAGGATAGCTGACATTCTATAATCTAATTAGCCAAACCTAAACCAGGAAACACCTGTGTGATGCTGCTATTGCTGATGGAAACATAGGAAGGTGCAATATGTGGTCAGCCCACTAATACTCTATCCATCACATATCTGATGGCAAAGCATTGTGGGCTTGCTTTTTAAAATTTGCCCCTCATAATGAACATAGTTCTCTTCTCTCCTTTTGCACCTTATTTTTTTTTGTTAACTTTAGGTTAGAGCTGTGCATGCTGCTGGAGAATGAGCACATCTTTGAACCAGAGATAAACAATGAGTCTTTGTCCTCTTCTCATCCTCTCTCCTATGAGAAGGTAACCTCTTTTCTATCAGCTTTTTCCTTGTTTAATTAGCATGTGTATTAGGTGATTTAGGATGAGCTCTCATAAACAAAGAGATGATGTAATATATGTGGTTGAGATAAAGAAATGGTCAGGTACAATTTAAAGGATGACCAGAGACCTTCCAGGGACAGCTATCATAAACTATAATGCTACTCAGAGTCTGAAAGTTGTGCAAGGTTGCTGGCAAAGAATTTCCTTGCTCCGATAGGCTGTTCCAATCTTCTCTCTCTCAACTTCTCCATGGATAGCAGAATTATTGTAACATTTAATTCTATATGGGATAGCACCTCTCTGAATAATGAGTGTTTATAAAAGCTTTCAAACTTGAAAAGCATGTAGCATTCTTCCCTTTGATAGATGACTAAAGGATTTTTAGAAATAGTAAACATTAAGTGTGGTAGAAGAAAATCATGTGTTATCAAGGCAAGACTAGTAATGGAGGTTTGAGCAATTTATAGAGGCACGACTGGAAAATCATCATATATTACTGAAGCTTGGTCTGCATGTGGAAATCTGGCTGGCAAAACAATGTTGAGAAGGAGCTGGGCAATTATGTATGGGATGAGGTGTCAGGATACAGACAGGCACTCCTATGGAAGAGGGCTGAAGCTCAGCTGATGGCTGATGCTGGTTTTGTGGCATTTTTCTGAACTATGCTATCATGTAATTGCCACTCAGTGTGTGAATTTTCACAGTGTGAAAAACCTCACCCCTAAGCAAATATAACTTACATTGTCTTATAGAGATACAGTTACGCTAAAGGAAAAACAAAATCTTTTTGTAAGCAAAGAGCGTTTTATTTTAAAATGGGAATTTAAGCCTTATTGGCAAAAGAATTTATGAAGTTTGGATAAGCTCTGCCAGTGTAGCTCTGCTAGAAAACTTTAAGAGTCAAACTGGAAAGCTTTTGAACCTTGGGTTCTAATATGCAGTGCAGAAGGAAAGAGAAATGGATTCTTGCCTATTCCAGATAAGAGTGGAGAAGCTGCCCAATCTGTCGTGCCTCACCATGCTGCTGAATCACTACACTACAGATCCCTGGTATCAGCAACTCTTCATCAATCTGGTAAGACTGAAGCCAACTCTAAAAACAAACATTTCCTCCATGAACAATGTGTTTGTTATATTTTCTCATTTGTTTATGATGGCTGTGTCAGCCGCACTGATTTACATAAACACTGCCAATCCTGGGATGTTACATTCTCAACAAAAGTAGCTGAGTACAAACAGCATTCCAAAGTTTTAATTCATATTGTATAAACATAACAGATGTTGATAAAATGAGCCAAAAAGAAAATACAACAAAGGAGACCATTTCAAGGGGGTTTTTGATTAAAATACATTCCAGATTGACAAAATGATACAATGTTAATGGAATAGATCATTTAAATGTCATTATTTGGCTCTTATAGTCCTATAAAGCAAATATAAAGCAACGCTTTTGAGATTTTAGGCTCCATTACAGTACAGTGCCTATACATCAACTTATAAATAAAGCTATATTTCTTTCCCCGTTCCTTTTTTTTTTTTTTTTTTTTTTAATCCCTGCTATGACATTGCCACATTTATTTCCTAAATACTGTACTAAAATACTGGTTCCAAAAGCAGTAATGTGTTTGGTATACTGAATAAGGCCTAAAATAAATATGTTCTAAACAAAATAAATGTAATTTCTGCCTTGGTGAATTTCCAGTCTATAGCATGGGAACTGAGGTGGGGGGACACCAAGAAATCCAGGCCAGAGAACCTAAATCAGATGAGTTTTATTTAAAAAGATATAAAATCTGCTCCTGTTTACTCATCTATAAAGAAGATGGGACTAAGTTTGAGATCCATCTAGTCCGAATTCCTTGCTTTGAGAATAGCTAGAAGGAAATAAAAGTTATAAAAAACACAATGCTCCTAATATCCATTACCTAGTTTGGTTTAAGAGTTTCCTTTTAATACATAGGGAAACTGAGGTGGAGAGAGGACACACGGCTTTCCAAAGTTCCGGAGGAGGTAATGCATGGGAGTAGAAGCCAGCTCAGCTGAGACCCAGGGCAGTGCTTGTGCCATTGGGGCACACAACTTTTTTGTTATGGGAAACCTGTTGCACTCAGTTAGGTTTCAAAGGGATACCTAACGTTTTAGTACCTGATGCTAGATGATGTAGAATTATGAGAAAAGCAAAAGCTTAGCGAACACCTATATGAGCTATAAAGACCAGGCTGGTTAACAAGAAAATGATCTTTAGCTCTGTTCCTACTGAGAAACAGTTATAGCCCTCATAGTTTTCAGTGATCAGAGTTTAGTAGCTTCTCTTCTTCTCAGAGCAATATGATTGATTTCTTTGTCCTCTTCCTTGCAGTCTATGTTTCTATGTGAATTGACTTTTATAAGCATTTACTGCAAAATATTACAGGATGTCATAAATGGTTGTGTAATGAGATAGCAGCTATAAAAAATCTTAAGACTTAATAAATATTGGGGTCACTGACTATTTCCAAGTGAAAACTCAGACCATATCAATGGAGCTCAACTTTGCTTTCCTAGCCTGTGAGCTTTGGGTGCATTCCAGTCATAGTAGTTTATTTAGAGTGAACCTGAGGGTTTACCAAAAAAGAAAGTGTTTTTTTTACTATGGTGTTTCCTGATGTTTTAGGTAAAATTGGGAATGGGGAACAGGGAGAGAAGTAATGTCCTTACTGGCTCCTGTCCCTCAAGCCTGCTACCTCTCTCTCCCAGGCCTCCTTCCTCTGCCTCTCCTTCCCACCCCTGTGGCAGGGGTGGACCCATGCTTTTGTGTTCTCTCTGTGTCTTCCCTCTTTGCCTTACAGGAGCCATACATAAGCAAATCCTCAATGTCAGTCCAAGCTCATTTCTCACTGCAACACACCTACATTGTCTTCTGCACCCTGGGGCTATGCCACCTTACTGCTGTTGACCTGCAGAACCAAGTGGTTGGGATGATCACCAGGAAGGACCTGATGCCTTTCCCACTGAAGGAGAGGCTCAGGCTCCAACTGGAGCCACAGAGCCCTGATGCAGCTGAGCAGCCCCTGGATTCAAGGCCATGGATGTGTTCTTAGGCCTTGTCACTTCTTTTTGAGCCCATGTTCTTCTTCAGGAAAAAAAAAATCAGAGCCCTTCCACTTGATCCCTTCTGGAGAAGAGATGCTTAAAAGCTGTTGTATCTAGACATGTGGGATTTATAGCCCAGAGCTACGTCTCTTCAGCTCTTTGGTGACCGCAAAATTCATTAATTTAAATGCTTGTGAGACAAAATAAGGATTCGTGTGTTTATGGAAGATGTACATAAAATCAGATGTGAAGCATAGATGTCAAGAATACTTTTGTCACACTGCGTCTATACTTACAAATGAAGTCATAACCATTAGCAGCAGTTATGTTGGCAAAGCCTTTCAGTGAGGACTAAATCTTCAGCCCCTGAGCATCTGCCTGTTAAAAGGAGAATGTTTCCATACCAGAATTTTTATGTTGAAATATGTATGTTTAACTGAGAGGAAATACTGCCTTGAGAGAGGTGGGCAACTAAAAGGAACAAGGGGTTTGACTTTCTTATTGGCCTGTGTGTATTAGAAATTGAAAGGGAGAATTGTATGTAAGAGAAAGATATTGACTGGGAGGGTCCTGCAAAATTCCCATCACTCAGTGAGAGAAAATTGATGTGCTTTTCTGCCACTTATGTTTCTTTCAATTTATGCAACTCCTAGAATAGACTCTGTCTCTCCTTCCACCTCATATGATAAGATGTTTATTTAAGTTAATATATGGTGAGGTATGGGGAAAATTCTAATAATAGAGAAGCAACATGATAAATTGTGGGAGTACTTTTTGTGTATATAAGCAGCATATTTACAAACTGAGCACAAGTAAATAATTCTTCATGATTTTGGAGTCATACAATGTTTGAAAGTTTGAAAAGTGTTGTTTGTTAATAAATTAATGTGAACAATTTTTTGGATAAAGACGCTTTTAGGTTTCCTTCTATGACTTTGTAATTGATGTTTAATTTTGTTCTGTTAAATACCAGAGGGATTCCCACAGATTTGGATGTTAAAATCAAACATGTACGAAGGAACCCACCACTATTAATGTTGTTATAATGAATGAGAAGGAAAAGTAGTAATAATTTACTGGTTATAAGAACTTGCCAAAATTCCTGAAAGTGAATTTCTGGTATTTAAATCATGCTGCTTTGAGTCTCCTGTGAATCAAAGATTTATTTGATTTATCCTGTTTTCCCTGCTGGATCTTGTCTTTATTATCAATAATATTGCTTTTGTAGCACCACAGAGAATGCACAGCACCTTAAGACTTAATTGTCCAGTCAATGCAAATAGCTGGCAACCCAGAAACTTATGAAGGTACATGAGAAAGGCTCTTTAAATAGTAAGCTAAAATATATCATATACATGGTGAGAAATGCTTTGCAAATCATCTGTTCAAGAGACGTGGAGGTGAATGTTTACTTAGATCCTGTTACATTTAGCAATCTTTTGTTCATTAGTACACTAGTAAGGTCTTTGTCACTATTGATCTTTGCCTCACCTACCTGAAAAATGTGAAGTTTTTCTTGAAGGAATTAGGGTTGGTGTGCTAGCAGAACCAAGAGATCTGATCTAGAACCCCCTAGTGATTTCTCCTTAAGGCAGTGAGAATATCTTCTTCTCTTGATAACCGAATCTGAATAACCTTGCCATGAATTTGCATTTTTGGTTCAAAGCCTGCTGCTGATTTCCTTTTCCTTGATTTCTTGAGTACACAAAGTATCACCCTTCTAAGACCTGAGTAATGTAATTTCTTTTTGCTTACAGTATCTTTGGCTAAATGACTCAGTACAAACTGTAGCTGGGTTCGAGGGCTGGAGGCAGCCAGGATATCTGTAACTGGTTACACAACTTTGAACAGGCCACTTAAATGCTTGGCATATCATTTACTCTGCGTTTAAAGTTGGAACAGTGATATGGACCCACCATAGTTACTGAGAAGAGTACGTGTGTGAAAGGTATTATAGGACTATAAACTATTTATAATAATATTTTGTGCAGGCTAGTTGTAAAAAGCAGTGTGGGGTTGGTTTCTGCCCCCCCGCCCCCCATCAGTAGCAAGTGTAATTTCTAACTAAAAGTTCACACAATTTACATGGAACTTCTCGTAACTGTGTTGTGAGCTGGGTGAGGGATGGCATGCTGCATTTTTCCATACATTATTATCTACTTCCACTGCTAGATGAGTTTTTTTGAAATATATGTGTGTTTGTGAAGACACACGGCGGAATTCCTCCCGGGATTTCCTGAAACAAGTGACTCCCTTATATTCTGGACTCCAGTGACAAATCCATCTCATCACAAACCATAATAGCATAATACATTTAGGAAAGTGAAAACAGATGAAATTTGTAGGAAGCTTTTCATTAATATGTGATTCTCATGATCTGAATATAGAACAGCTCTCTAAGGAATGGCAGTAACCAGTAGTCATATAATTTGACTCTTTGGCACAAGATACTTTTGTTTTTCTTCTTGTCTGTTTATAGTGAATGGTAAATGTTCTGCTATTTCTTCATACGATTTGAACTAAAGACTAGACAGTTAAAGCAAAGATGCTATTTTTAGATGAAATACTGTTTGTTTATGAATTTTTACAATTTCTGAACACAAATCTCTGTGACAGAGTTAAAGGGCTCCACAACAAAATTCAAGTCATTGGCAGTACTTTTGGTTTGTGCTATGTATCTATACCTCTTAAATCTCACCCTCCTTTGCAATGGTGTTTTCCTAAAACTTCTTTCTCTCTTAAACTGAAACATGGCTTAAAATATAGGCAAGTTTGAAGTACAGCCGTACAAAATTCCCCCATTCAATTAGAAAAAATCTTTCACACTAGAAACATTAAACCATCTGTGCATTACATATCCCTATGAATGAGCATAAACTATTGTGAAAAGGTTTTACAGGTATCCTATAATGTCTATGTGTTTATGCTAATATATGTAACATTGGTGGTGTTTTTCCTGTCATATGATATGGACATACTTTAGAGTTAATTGTCTAGTGCTTTTAAACTGCCTGATTTATCATGCTGTAGAACCTTTGAACATTTTCTTGTTTTCCTGTTGAGTCTTGCTTACATTATTAAGTGGGATGTTGTCCTTTAATCACATTTATTTGCTGACCATGAACAGAAAAGCCTAAAAGAGGGAAGACAGATGAAGAAATTCTTATTATCTACTTCATATAAAATGATGACTTTAAGGATGCAGGGACCAACATTGCTGAAGGTACTAGTAATAGGATATGGTCTATCCTACCTCAAGGCTGAGATAGCCTTGAGCCAAAAAGCTAAATGAGGATGGAAATGGAACTAGCTGTACTCTGCAAGAGTAGCTCCTGGAAAATCACTGATGAGGAAGTGCTGCAAAATGTTAGTGTTGTCTCTGCTGCCCCTTTTCACATAGCTTCAGCTAACAGAGCTGTCAGTGTACCTCTGGTGATCATGAAATCACTTAATGAAATGAAGTGTAACCCGCTCTCCACTAAACTCGTGGTTAATTATGTGTGACCATCAAGTGATGGGAACCATAGTAGTATACAAGGGAATGCTTGTTCATTGCTGAAAGGCCTATTACACTAAGAGGAAATATGTGATCAGCACAGTTGTCTGAATGTCTAACACGCTGTGGCGTGGGAATGCCAGCAGCAGAGTTCAAACACACGAGGAGTTACTGCTGCTTACTTGAGGTACTGAACAAACCAGAACAACTTACGCTACATGATTGTAATCAATGCCTAGCACGCTTCTGAGGGGCCAGAGCAATAAAATGGTTGACTAAATTGCAGTATCTCATTAAACTGGCCAACCTTGCTTGTCTGAGATCATAGATTGTGTGCAAAGACTCAGCATTCTGCCACTGAGGCCACTCCTTGCTCCATGCCAGCAGAGAAACTGTGAGGAATTACCAGGTTCTGCATATTTTATTTTGAAGTGGTTACAGAAAATAATTTATATTTTTGTGCAGTTTATATTTGCAAGAGCTCTGTAGATGTGAAGTCCCATGTCTGTGATGTTGCTATAATCACCCCTCCTCTATATGGCGAAGCTGAGATCACACAGAATCACACAGCATTGCCTTGAATGGAAAAAACCCTTTAAGATCATTGAGTCAAATCATTAACCTCACACTGACAAGTCCCCAACTAAACCATGTCCCTAAGTACTATGTCTACATGACTTTTAAATACCTCCAGAGATGGGGAATCCACCACTGCCCTGGGAAACCTGTTCCAATGTCTCATAACCCTTTCAGTAAAGAAATCCTTCCTAATAACCCATCTAAACTTCCCTTGGTGCAAGTTAAGGCCATTTCCCCTTGTTCTATCAGTTGTTACTTGGTTGAACAGATTGACAAATGTGGAGATGTGGATATGAAGTAGCCTACTGAGGATCAGAAAGTGAGTCTGTGGCAAATCTAAAAGGAGAACTTCAGAATCCTGACTTATTTTCTTTTCAATATGAATCTCTTACTTGTAAAGTAGACAAAAAAGCTAGCACTAAGGGAAAGCATGGCAAGTTGTGTGACTTTCATGTGCTCTTACATTTTGTCAGCTTTGATACGCAGGAGAGAAGTGTTTCTAGTGTGATAGGGCTGTCCCTGGTATACAGAGCAAAGCCACCTGTGCAACAGGGAGGGCTGTGAAGACTGCAGCTGTGCAGGAGGCACTGTGGTCCCGTGTAAGTGCTCTCAATGAAAATGCAGCCTGGAAGCCTCCTGGAGATACACTGGGTACAGCTGGTCAGCACAGCAAAGGATGGGACCACTGCCGAGTCACTGTGCTGTGAAGGTATGGGTTTCTGTGAAGGTATGGGTTTCTGTGAAAGCACGAGATGGAAGACAAGAAATGCACAAGACTGGCTGTGTCTGGTATGTGTGTAGCTGTACAGGCATCAGTGTATATGTGTGTGTGTGTGTGCATGCAGAGGCAGGTAAGGAACCTAATCATTTTGTAACTATCATTTGTAATTTAGAAGACAGGCTAAGCACTGGATGAGGATATAAATTTCCTTTTAGAAAAAAAAAAAGTGGGGGCAAAACTAACTATGTGTATCTTGAGCTTCATTATGCTACAATCATACAGACTACTACCTGTAGAAGCCTTTTTAATCCTCAGGGGGTAAGCAAGAGGATAGGGATTAGTGTTGATGCAAGTTATGGGTTGATAGCAGGGCACAGAGGTAAAACAAGCAGAAGGGATTTAAAATAGCTTGGTGAATCAAGTGTCCAAGATAGCAGTGTCTTGCAGGACATACAAATAAGGAGGAGTAATATTTATCTGAAATGACAGCAACAGTATAAAACATAAACATTATTCACAAAAATGACATGACATTTCTTTAATCAGCCTGAGTAGGTTGGATATCTGACAGAGATCTTTCTTGCACCTTGTCTTTAAGGTGAAGAACATGTGAAAACATCAGCTCTTTGAACCTAGAAAGCTGTGTTTCACAGATTCAGAGGACTTAGGTTGGAAGGGTCCTCTGGAGGTCATCTAGTCCAACCGCCTGCTCAGAGGAGGTCTAACTAGATCAGGTAGTTCAAGACCATGTCCCATCAAGCCCCTGACACCTTCAAAGGTGGAGAGCCCAGATCCCCTATTCCAGTATTTTGACCACCTTCATAGTAAAATATTTTTCTTTTTAAATTAAGTAGAATTTCCCATGGTCCAACTTATGTCCATTGCCTATTATCATGCACCTGTAAGAAGAGTCTGGCTGTGTCTTCTCTGTACCCTGAGGTCAGGTAGTTTCAGCAGTCAGATCTCATCTGAGTCTCCTCTTCTCCAAGCTGAATGGACTCATCTCTCTAAGCATGTCTTCATATGCCTGTGCTCCAGCCCCCTGACCAGTCTGATGGACTTGCTCCAGTATGTCAATACTTTTCCTGTACTGTGGAGCCTTCCCACCACCCCAAAACAACTTATGCAGGTGCCATGCTAATCTTTTCTGTATATCATTCAAATTTTAGTATATATGCTGCCAAAGAGGACATGATTTCTTTAGAAGATAAGCTAGAACAATGAATTTTTTAAAAAGAAGAAACTTGGAAACAATGAAAATGAAAGGCTTTTAACCCATTTCTGCACTCTCCCCCATTACCCAATGTGTCCTTATGTCGTGGTCTTTTTCTCAGCCCACAATTTTCAGTAACTTTCTGCACTGTAAGGATGTCTTCACAATCCCCTCTCAGCATCCTTGGAGAAGTATTTATATCAGGACAACCAGGGAATCAGGCCCAGACAGCACAGGTTCAGGAAAGGCAGGTCCTGCTTGACCAACCTGATCTCCTTCTATGATCAGGTGACCTGCCTAGTGAATTGAGGGTAAGGCTGTGGATGTTTTCTACCTGGACTTTAGCAAGGCCTTTGACACCGTCTCCCAGCGTTCTCCTAGAGAAGCTGGCGGCTCAAGGCTTAGCCAGGTGCACTCTTTGCTGGGTAAAAAACTGGCTGCATGGCCACATGAGTTGTGGTGAATGGAGCTAAATCCACTTG
>NW_010333968.1:0-10074 GCF_000700745.2 Antrostomus carolinensis
AATAAAATAAAATAAAATAAAATAAAACCAGGAAAGGCAGCTTTGGTAAAGCATTAATCAGCAGGCTGGTTCTCACAAAGCTGGGAGAGCTGCGGATGGAGCAGCCTTGAGAGCTTCATGCAAGATTGATGTCTATGGGGACAGCTCGGCCAATGCCCACACTGCAGATGTGCAGAATGAGCGATGCTGTGCTCGGTGTGCAGCCGATGGGGACGTGCCTGGGTGCCACGCGGAGCCTGCCTGCAGCCCCAGCAAATCTCCAGATCCCCCGTTCAGTTGTCCCCTGGCACGGTACAAAACGTGCTGCTCAAACAGAGCATCCCTCTCGCTCACACCCAGCCTGTCCTGTTGCCTTCGCCGTGTTTCACAGCGAGTCCCATCCCAGGGCAGCTGCTCCGTGCTTGAAATAATACTTAGAAAAATACTGAAGCTCATTCAGCTGTTCTGTATTTCTTCATTTTAAGGTTTTTGCTACAGAGATTTGCTTAAAGAACAAATGCAGATGAACAGAGTAGGTACGTGGAGGAAGCATCACCCTGCAGGGCTGGACCAGGAGAGCTCTTCCAGACTGTGTGACAGGGATCACTCTCCTGCTTTCTCCCTGCTTTGGTAAAACATCATTTACTTTTTATAAACCCAATGTTTTTATCATTTACCTGTGATAAAATAAGGCAGTTCTGGGCAGCCTACATTTCCAAATGACACAGAAACATTCAGAAACCCTCCACTACCCCACATCTCTTGCTCTCCTGCAGCGTTACCACACCCAGACCTCCCCAAAACCTCAGCTTTTTGGCCAGGGGAACCCTTCCAAGACATCTGCAATAGAAAATTCTAGTTTCTGATGATTTGTCTTCCCTTTTTCTTGCAGCTTCTCTGTTTTCCCAACAGTTACTCAACATTTTAGGGGACACAGGATTTTAACTGAGTGATTCAGTTCTGATGTGATCAATTAACAGTCAAAGCTGAGACATTAAGAAAAAAACCCACCAAATACCATGAGACTTTCTGATAAAATCACAGACACTGGCAAGACTGGTTCAAATAAGCCACTTCCCAGAGTTTGCCCTAAATACCAGATGCAAATCAAAGCTAAACAGGCTCTGAAACTTCAAGTAAGTTTAGTAGTGGACAGGTACGGTTGGACTCGATGATCTCAAAGGTCTTTTCCAACCAAATAATTCTATGATTCTACATGCAACTCCCCACTGAATTTACCCAGAGTGGTGGGTGCTCAAAAATCTGATTCAAGATATTCAGTTCCTTCAGGAAAAATGAGGACCTGAGGTTCTCCCAGCAAACAGAAACCCCCTGCAACAAACACCCCAGCTCTTGCAGCATATACACACCCAAACGGAGAAAAGCAGCGAAGCAGGAAACCACTGGAAATCGGGTTTATGAGCACAATTGACCAAGGACAGCAAAGAGAGGAACATCGTCCCCCACATGCCGGTCCCACAGGCCAGGCTGAGCCCCTTGAGCAGATGTTGCCCAAGCAGGCTCCTTGCAGCCAACGCTGCTCATCATCCTCATCGCTCACATCGATCTTCACATGAATAACAAAGCGACACGGGGTTTTGTTGGGTTTTTTTCTGGCTAAGCTGGGCTTTTTTTGTCCCTTTGCAGGGCTCTCGTTTGCTCCAGCACAGCAGATACCAGGATGATTTGTGTGTGCAGCACAATGACCAAGCGTGGGTTAAGAACACATTAAATACCAGAAGAAGGGGCTGCCTAATCCTAACCCTGCTATGAGGAACTAATTGGATACCAGTTTAAAGCAAGTAATTAACTCACTCACAGGGGCCACACTCAAAGATTTCTTGTGGAGATAACTGTACAGGTGAACACAGAGGAGATGATATCTACGTCCCAAATTGAAGCTGCTCTCTAATCTCACCACTCACTCGGGTGAGTTTTCTGTGGCAGTGGCATTGTTTCTTTCTCCCAGGTGATTTTGTAGCAGGAGAGGTGATTAGAAAAGCTGATAAAAGCTGTTCTGGAAATTTTCATAGTTCACGAGTTCTACGCAGGAGTGTCAGAGTCCATTTACATGGCTCTTATATCCTATACATCTATAGGAGAACAGTATCACTAAAGGCATCCTCTGCAATACCCTGACAGCCACACCTCTCATCTCCACGTGGGTTTGGGTACCAGCCACCCTGCCCACAACACTCTGGCCAGCACGGAGCGAGCACACACAGGCACAGCTCGGCTCTCCCAAGCAGGAGCTGGGTTATTTAAAGTGAGTGAAGAACAGTTTCTTGAGATGCTGTAATCAAACGAGTCCTGGTATACGAAGATGCCGAGACACAAAGACTTAGTTTTCCAGGATGGGAACTGCTCTAAGCATCTGTCCTGGTTTCAGCTGGGATAGAGCTATTTTTCTTCTCAGTAGCTGTGTTTTGGATTCAGTAAGGGATTTGGTGTGAGAAGAATGTTGATAACATACTGATGTTTGTAGTTGTTGCTAAGAAATCAAGGACTTCCCAAGTTCCCATGTTTTGCTAGGCTGCAGGTGCAGAGGAAGGTGAGGGGAGCAGAGTCAGAGCAATGGATCCAACTTGGCATTTGGATATGCCAATGGGATATTCCATATCCTATAACATCGTGTTCTGTACATAAATGAGGGTTGGCTGAAATCTCTCTCTCTCTCTCCCTCTCTTGGGATTGTGGTTTTGGGATTTTCTCTCCTGTGGGATCACTAGCCAGGAACAGGCTGGGTATTGGTCAGTGATTGGTCAGTGAGTGCACAATTGCACTGTGCACCACTCATTTGTATATTGTATTATTACTATTATTATTATTATTATTGTCATTATTATTTTCTCTCCTATTATATTTCAATTATTAAATGGTTTTAATCTCAACCTATGAGTCTCCTTACCTTTACCCTTCAAATTCTCTCCTCTATTCCCTGGGGCAAGGGCGAGTGAGTGAGCAGTTACGTGGTGTTTGGTTGCCAGCCAAGTTAAACCACGACAGGATCCACCATGGATTTTCATAGCTAACAACCTTTCTTTGCTTTTCTTCTATCACCAGGAGAAGCCTGTGGTGTAAGAAGAATATCCCAGCCAAACGGGAGCACCCAAAAGCCTCACGCGGGATGGGCTTTGCAATTAGCTGCTCATTTCCTAGGAAACAAAGAGTGACTTGAGGGTTGTTTAATCCTTCTGCCAGACTTAATGCGATGGTCTGCAGATACATCAGAGGCACCTCGCCTGAGGCACCCACCGCTAAGATAACAGCGATGTACCAATTATACTTAATAATATTCATATTTATAAAAGTGAACCACCATTGTGGGCATTAGTTGTCTTCGACATTGTTTAAAGAGATGAAGGATGTAAAAGAAACCCAGCAGCTTCCTCTATTACCCAGAAAATAACCAGTGAGAAGTAATAATCCAATGCATACCTCAGAGGAATCAGAGCTTCCTCCTGCAAACCGACCCGGTGCCAATGAAGAGGTCTCCGTCTTGTTTTAGGTCCCTTTTTTAGCTCCCCTTGCCCTGCTCTTGGCCACCCTCCCATCACCCAGCTGAAAACAAAGACCTTCAAGTTCCCAATGCTCTTTTATTTCGGCTCTCCAAGCACAAGGGATGAAGCCCTGCTAGCTAATACACAGCAGGTGAAGGTGAGAGTCAGCTCCTGCTCGTAGGGCTGCAGAGGTTGGGTGTAGTGACTCTCTGACCCTAAACAGAGGTTTGGCAGAGAAAAACCCTGCCCTGAACGGCCTCAAACAAGCCCTTGCCTTGGTTCTCAGTCCTGCAGTCCCCTTCACATGACCCAGTTTATCAGGCTTATCATTGAAAAATTAAAGGAAGTACTTTTTAAAAATGAAGGTAGCAAAAATCCATTGATAAATTAAACAAGGCTGTTACTCTCTAAACACTGAATTGTACTACCAGCCTTAATTAGATCTCACAGCCTGACTGTGAAAATTAGGGCTTTTAATTTGTGAGTTACGGTAACTTGCTGGCGTTCATTAACCTAGAATGTTCAAATTCTAGGTTTCGCAGTGCCACACATCATCATCCAATTCCTACTGGAGAGCTTTACCAAAGCACTGGTTACCAAAAAATTCCTTCATCCTCAGGGAGAAATCAGAAACAGCTCACGATATGTCTTTGGAAAATGTGTGTTGTCAGTGGTGCTCAAGATTATCCGACACACAATCTATGGGGGTCACCATATATTGAGTATAAATGCTTTGTTAACCCCCTCAATGCCCTCATGCCTTGAAAGCTATGCCCAAGCCATGGCCTTCCCTGGGATGGACTCTAACACATGCCCTGTGCAGTAAGGACAAAGGACTTGCTTGTTTTTCAGCCCTGTGGCTTATATTTGTATTTATACTTCGCATTATAAGCACTGGAGCTCTCTGCACTAACACAACGTTGGCAAAGGCTGCAGAGAAAGGGGAGCGTTGGCGGGTGCACGAGCTCTGCTCCAAATGATGGAGAGGGCACTTGGCAGCAGGTCTGCCTTTGTTTGTAAGCAGACATGCAGGGGATGAGGGGGATGGCGAGGACAGCAGCTGCCTTGGCACAGGCGGGATAGAGCCAGTGCATCAGCCAAAGGTCGCCCAGGACCTGCTGGGTTCATCATCCCTCTGCACTTGATACCCAAGTGAAGATCTCATGGGCTCTGGAGAATAAAAGTCCCATAGCAGAGGGAAAGTGCGTGATGGCTGAGCAACAGGAACAAGCATAACTCACTCACTGTCAATAAATCAGGGCTAAATCCCTGTTGCAGTCCTCCTCCTCTGTCACCTGAGCTATGGTGTTGGGGTTTCCACAGGACCAGGGATGTATTTCTATCCTATCTGTCCCTCCACTGCCTCACCTGCATGGGCATCCCCAGCTCTGTGCAAGGAAGGCATGGCATCCCCTCCTTCTGCTTGTGCTGTTGGCTTGGCTGAGCTCCTGTAAACGGCTCTGACCTTCTTTCTGAAGCAGCAGATTGCCTTCGTGTCCATTAACCCACCGGAACGGTTTGCACCGGACAAAAAGCCACCTTTAAGCACATCTTAAAAACCCACAAATTTTCTAGTTGTGTGCTTTTCCCTCTGAACTTGATAATTATCCAAGAGCTTCCCGTACATGAAACATGAAGGAATAGTGCGTTAATTACCTTAAATGCTAAATCTCAGGGGAATTCAGGCTCATACCAGTACAACATCCTTCCCCTCATTGGTGGCTGTTCCTACGTGGTGCTTAAATTGCAGTAACAAACCCGCTCCGATGCTACACACTGTTGTTTGATTAACTCAGGAGCCTGTGGCTATGGGGAGTAACTCTTCTACCTTCAGCTAGAACATAAAAATAGCATGTTGATGTTACTTCATTAAAAAGATCCCAGACAATCTCACTCCTGATGCTGCCAATTAGGTTTGGGAAGAGCCTGTGCTGAAGGCATCAATAAGTATCAATAAGCAATAAGTGTCAATAATCCACAAGCGTCAATATACAAGGTCCCTGCTGTGCCGTGGCAGGTTGCATGGCTCAAGGCAGCAGCAATGCAGATCTCAGTAATAGTCTACAGGCAGAAGAAACAAAGCTTTAGCCTGAATTAATATCTTCCATTAGACCCGCTGGTATAACTGGAAAGAAGTGGAAAAGCTTTTGGGTTCACAACCCCTTCATCAAACCTGACAGAGATTAGAAGTTCAACATGCGCTCGAGTGCTCTGCTGAATTAGGGCCCTACATCAGTTCAAGGCCAGCGCTCTTCAATTTCTCCCTTAATTTTTTTGCTACTTGCTCCCTTCTCCAGACGCTGAACGTACTAAAGAAGGGCCCGGCCAGATGCAATATATGGTTATCTAGAAAAGTCTTTTCACTTTAAACCATAAAGAAACAATTTCCTCTGAATACAGCCAGATGATTACTACCACAAGAGTTCATACACGTGGTGAATAGAACGCTTGGATAGCCTCAATCAAATGTGCTGCCTTACTTTAGTTTAACAAAATTGCCAGTACATCATTTAATCACTAAGTATTGAAGCGTGCTTTTTAATTTGGTGGTAGTTCTAAACCTACCTGTTATCGAGTTTAGTCTTGATTTTTTTTTTCCTATATAGACCCGATATCTGAAATATGCCAGCTGTTATAAATGATAGCAGGGCATATAGAAACTCATCAACACGTGCAAGGAACACAAACAATTGGATGGACTGTTAAACATGCAGAAGGCAGCACTCCAAACTCACGCCCCAGCCTTCATGGCTTCTTGTTGCTTGTGACCATGTTTAAGATGTCTAGATGTCTTTCATAAGCTTTCTTAGAAAAAAAAAATAATTAAAAACAGAAGCAGAGCTCAGGTTTCCCAATTCTAATCCTTCCTTGCTGTTTAGACTCCAACGTGGTGCTTCATTGCCACAGAAGGTTAGGAGATACCACAGTAAAAACTGCTACCTAAGTGAACAATTATTTATTCCCTAGGTGTTTTTGTAAATTTGATTAAATTAAGAGATATTACTGGGCTTATATTTACAACTACCCCCATCATTTCAATTATTGAACCCTCCTCAATCAGCGTGTGAAGCAAAGTAAACACAGGATACTACTTCTCCTGTAAGCTGAGTCTAGGACATTCAGATAGCAGGTTGGATGTTATGTTCCCCATGGGAAATTTTCTTACCTTAATCCTAAATCCAGCCTCAGTTTTGCAGCTTACACCCACCCCCAATGACAATCCAGTGCTATCAAAGCTTACGAAGGAAAGTTAATACATTTTTCAGCCTTCAGTAAAAACTTAGTTTGCCCAATTATCTTGTTTAATTGCATTACACATTGACAGATGAATACATGACCCCTTAACATTTTCATTTGTCACCTATAAATCCACAGAAGAGGTCCCATTTTTATTTAGTTCATTTGATTAGATTTTCTTTAAGTTGCTCTACTGAACAATGCCTTTGCAAATTAACTGTTGGCGTGCTAAACCAGTTTTTTTTTCCCTGTGCCAAGTGGGAAAACATTAGAAAAGCTTCACCACCAAACTACTCTCTAGGAGACAAAGACACAAGTTACTTGAGTAATGAAACAATGGAAGAGAGGGAAATGGGAGACGCAGAAACCTGTAGCCAGCTCTGATAGGAGCCAAAGCCATCAGGGGAGGCTGTGTAGTAACAGTGATCCCATTAGTACCATAAAGAAAAAGACCAAGAAGCTCAAGTTGAACAACATCCATTAAGGGACTGGAGAAACAACGATGCTTTTAATGTCTTTTTCCACTCAGAAATTATCCCTTATTATAAGCGGTATCAATGGCCCAAGTAGAAATTCCCCATTTCTCGACAGACATCAGCGTTCACAACTTACCCTGCCTCCAACCTTCACCTAGAGGTAGCACTTATCCAGCTCCTTAGGTGATTAACAATGATGTTTGAACATTTACCTCTATTTTATCCATATTTTTAGAATAACAGAATCACCTGGTTGGAGAAGATCTTTGAGATCATCAAGTCTAACTGTACCTGTCCTGTACTAAACCAGATCTCTGAGCACCTCGTCTACCCGTCTTTTTAAATCCCTCCAGGGATTGGGACACAACCACCTCCCTGGGCAGCCCATTCCAGTATCTGATGACCCTTCCAGTGAAGAAATTTTTCCTGACATCCAATCTGAACCTCCGTTGGCACAACTTAAGGCCATTGCCTCTTGTTCTATCACTTGTTACCTGGGAGAAAAGACACACACCTACCTCTCTACAACCTCCTTCCAGGTAGTTATATAGAGTGAGAAGGTCTCCCTTCAGCCTCCTTTTCTCCAGACTAAACAATCCCAGTTCCCTCAGCTGCTCCTCATAAGACTTGTTCTCCAGGCCTTACACCAGCTCCATTGCCCTTCTCTGGACACACTAATTTAGCTCACAAAATTACCCAGAACTGCACTTTGCTTTTACATCCCTTTCTCTGAGGGACACTGCACCACCTCTATCACCTTTTAACACTAATGCTCCCTGCTATCGGTCCCGTATGAGGGTGCACGGCCTGGGAGTGTCATCACCAGCTTCACTCTGCTTTATGGCCTTAAAACAAACACACCTGGTTTGGGGGTTTTGTGAGGTTTCAGACTTTTTTTTCCCCTAAAGTCCCTCTATGTTTCTTGCTTAATCTCTTCCTTCATTTATTCTGGAATGACAAAATCCATCAAATTTCCAGTAATCAAACACCAATGCCAACTCCCTCTCTCTCCTTTCTTTATTTCAGAGACGCTGTTGGGATGGTCATTTAACACAGCAAACAACCAATTTTCGCATTGTCCATTAGTTCTCTTATGATCAGGCTCAAAAGGAGCTACAAATAAACCTCAATTGGAGTTATCTACCGATACATCTCATCTATACAAGTAATCTTAGGGAAATCTTGCTAATTGGGGGTGCAGAAGGTGGTAATGGCAGGCTGCACTGTCCAGTCCCAGGTCATTTTTGGTTGGGCCATGCCTCTTTGCTCAATCCTGGCAGTCTTCACAGGCTTATCAGCTATGAGTTTAGAAGAGCAAACCCTTTGACACGTTGCAATAAGCACCTCCCACCCACCCACGGACCCTCCCTATAAACTTGCTGTGGAAAAAGAACCACAAACCTCTGACATGCAGCAGGAGGGAAGGAATCTTGTTAACACAACACAGTAAATATAGTCAAGTATGTCTATTTATTCAGCAATGAGCTGTTCGTTGCTCTTAGCCATCTAAGAGAAAAAGTTAAATTGAAACTCAAGCATGTTGTTTTGACTAATTATCAGAATTAAACTTTATTTTTCTAATTACAAGTCCTATGGCTTTTTTAACATTTGAATGAGAAGTTGAACTCTAACTCTGTTCAGTACAGCACTCCTCGTTTTGATCACAGTGCAATGAGTAACAGGGAACGGAGGTGGGATGATGAATACATCAAATTAGCCCTTTGATTTTTGACTGTCCCAGTACCAAAGAATCCATCTCCCACACTGTCACGCTCAGATTTGCTGGAGCAGACACCACAGTTTGCCTTGCAAAAGCCTTCATCCTCCTCTTAATTCTGTCTCTTCTCATACTGGTGTTATCCCACCATCCTCCAAACAGCTCCTCCTGCCTGCGGCAGAGGAACAGAGACCAGATCCATGAACTTCAGGCTCAATTATTTCTTTACCCATATCCCCAAAGTACAGAGCTGCAAAGGAGACAGTGATATTTTTTTTTTCCCCCACAGGTGCTCAGTGACAAGCAATTAAAGTCATTCATGGGAATTTGGGATACCAAGGTATACTTGTGTATCTCCAGATTGAAGCCTTTGGGACTGCAAGAGGCAAACACCTTCACTGCTGGCAGCAGCCCCTCAGATCTGCCAAGACAGAGAGTTCTGTATCATTTTCATTTGGCTAAAGGAGATGAATGTTGCCACTTGCTGAATTCTATCCTGTCAAATTGGGCCGTCTACAGTGCTTATCAGGCAAAGCAATATACCTGCTAGATGAAAAAGAGACTTTCCAAATGTACCAAGAATTGTTTAGTACAGCCTCACCCTCCACCCTGCGAGCATTTTATGGACTGAAAAGCACAAGAGATTTTTAGTCAGCACAGAAGTACTGTCCTCTGTGCATTCCGAGAGCTCTGGCACGATTTGATGCTCACTGATATTTGGCCAGATGTGCCAAGTTATTTAAGCCATTACCTTCTGCCATTATTGTTTTAAAGTGATGAAAGATAGATTAGAGCAGCCCTTCAAATCGTGAAAGCACTGTATGAATAATCACCCTACTCATCCCAAGGCAAACACTCGTCTGGCCAAGGATGGTAATCTCACTGTGCTTTACAGATGGAAAAACAGACGGTCAGAGGTTAAGCAGTTGGCCCAAGACCTCTCTGCAAGATGGTAGCAAAGCAGGGATGAAGAGTCTGAAGTGTTCCCAGCTTCTGCTTTGATGGGTCACCCTACCAGACAATGCACATTTGGTTAAGCATCATTCTGTGAGGAAGGGGATGGGGGGTTGCAGCACACAAGAGAGAGATGGAGGAAAAAAGAAAATAACTAAACATAAAAAAAAAGGCTCCAGGGCTGTGTGCCCAGTGAGAGCCACAGGCAACC
>NW_010333968.1:10104-32728 GCF_000700745.2 Antrostomus carolinensis
GTGATAATCATCTATTTCAGTACATTATTGATTACATCGATTGTTTTGATGATATCATTTGCTATTTCCCATTATATTCCCCCTTTGCTATATCCCCACACAATAACACGGTGTCATTATTGATATTCCCGCCTCTTGAAAACAAAAGAAGGGTGTCCCTTTTGGTCAGCAGATCCATGGCTCATTCAGAGAAGGAATAAAGCGACCTCCAAGGTTTTTCCCAGGTAAACCAGTCTACCCCATAGCAGATACGTCCTCTGAGCGCCAGGACAGCAGCGGCTCTGATGAGCTTTCCCGCAGAGATCTGAGTAGTCTCTGATTTAAATTGGAAGTTGCATCACAAAACCCACTGTGTAAAGCTTGTATAAGTTTCCTCTGACTTCCCACCTCGTGGGGCTTTGCCATTAAAAAGAAAAAAAAAAAAAAGCAAAAAAAAAAAAAGCTGTTTAAAACCTGCTGTTCCAGCAGGTTTTAAAATACCCCAATTACAACCAGTCTCTGTAGATACATCTAACAGACAAACACAGTTTGGAGTTTGCGAGTAGGAAGATATTCAGGCTGATGTTGCTTTTAAACTAATGGGATTTGTAACTCTCCCAGGTTAGGGAAGAGCCAACTGCTGTGATGAAGAGACAGAAGAAGTCACATTAGCCAATGCACTGCAGAGCTTTCCACATTACAGCATTAGAATAAAAATAATGCACTAGAAAATGCTGGTTTGCAGCAGATTGGATAGCACAGCATTTCCTAGCATGGTGCTGGATCAAAGCCGAATTCAAACAACACATTAATTATTCAAACACCAATGAGATACAATTTGTCAGTTAAAGCAAAGAAAAATAATCAGATCGGTGTCGTTACAGTGTGAAGCAGCGAAACAGATTTTGTGCAAACGATTAAATTCATTTGTGCAGTCAACCTGCACATACTTTTCCTACAGATTGGCAAGTTATTGCGCCAGTTTTCTCAAACATGAGAAGACGTGGAGCTCACACACAATGCCATGTCAGACTTGGTGACAGTGCTTAAGTGGGGATTTTTTCCTTTTTTTTTTTTAAATAAAATTTTCATAGCTTATCTGATTGCTGGGTCTCAGCCACAGAGAAAAAGTAGCCAGGCACGTACATGTATGTGGTTCTCATCACATCTGAGAGGCAAGAGCAAAATAGAGTCATTTTTCTTTAACAAGGCTTAGTTAAAAGAGTAGGAAATGGCAAAATTCAGGTAGAAGAGACCAAATATCCACCTTCACACATTAATGAAATTTATATAAAGCCATTTCTTTAAAATAAGCCAACAGCACACCTGGCTGAGTAACCACACACACAGCCTTTCTCTGCAGACCTTCAAATGCTCAAAAGCCATCAGCCCTAGACAATGAACATCTTCAAGGATGACGGCTTTTCTGCTCTTCTCCTGTCCCAAAGTGCAAGCAAGATCAGGCTACCAAGGAGAAAAAAAAAAGAAGAAAAACCCAAACAAACAAATAATAATAAAAACTAAAAAAAAACCCCAACCCAACCAGTCTGTAGCTAAATCAGTTTGGAGCACTGGAGACTCTAGAATGGAGAATCACAAAGTCCCTACTGAAAGACACAGGCAGGAGGCAGTTCCTGATCTGTCTGGCTATTCGAGGGCTGTAACTCTCACACTGAATGTCACCCAGGTTTCTGCCTCAGGCACTTTTTCACCCCATGGTATTTTGGATTCACTATGAAACTCATATTTGGAGGCCTCGTCTGCTTCCGAGAGCTTCATTCTGCTGCCCAAGACTGCCTTTTCTTGTCAAATTTTAATTGCTTTGTCAGGAGATAATTACAGCTCTCTCAGCTCTGCCTGCTCTCTGGGCTATTTCATCCCAGATCCAGCTCTGGGTTCAGTTTCTTACGAGAGCATCAGAAACCCACAAAAAAAATTTCCAGCCCTTTCCTCAGCCTGGGATCATTCACAAATACCTCCAGCTGCTCCCTCGTTTGGGGGTTTTGTTTAAAAACACATTACTCAGACCTCTCATGTTCATGAGGAGCACAGGGCTGAGGTTTCTATCCCAGGATTCACAGTGAACCTCCTTTGCCGGAGGCAGCTGAACGCTGTAACACCACCAAGTACATTGCAAACAGCCTGTGCCAGGAACCAGGCTGCCTTCTGGCTGCCCTCTTTCTTGTGGCACCTACAGAGCAAAGCGTTGTTTAAAACATCCATTATTGTCCTTAATGCATCCAGGAGGTTTCTTTCTAATGCAGCTTTTCACCGATCTGTTCTTCTGCTCAGGGACTTTGCTGTTTAGAATCACAGAAGTGTTTGGTTTGGAAGGAACCTTTCCAGGTCACCCAGTACAACCTCCCTGCCATGAGCAGGGACATCTTCAATAAGATCAAGTTGCTCAGAGCCCCGTGCAACCTGACCTGGAATGTTTCCAGGGATGCGGCATCTATCAACTCTCTGGGCAACCTGGGCCAGGATTTCACGACCCTCACAGGAAAGAATTTCTTCCTTCTATCTAGTCTGAATCTCCCCTCTTTTACTTTAAAACCATCACCCCTTGTCCTATCTCTACAGGCCCTGCTAGAAAGTCTGTCCCCATCTTTCTTATTGGCCTTAAGGTCTCCCTGGAGCTTTCTCTTCTCCAGGCTGAACAGCCCCAACTCTCTCAGCCTGTCTTCATAGGAGAGGTGCTCCAGCCCCCGCATCATCCTCGTGGCCTCCTCTGCACTGGCTCCAGTAGGTCCATGTCCTTGTGCTGTTGGTGGCCCCAGCATTGGAGGCAGCACTGCAGGTGGGGTCTCAGGAGAGCGGAGCAGAGGGGCAGAATCCCCTCCCTCCACCTGCTGCCCACGCTGCTCTGGGTGCAGCCCAGGACACGGTTATTGGCTCACATCCAGCTTTTTATCCCCCAGGACCCCCCCCAAGTCCTTCTCAGCAGGGCTGCTCTCCATCCCTTCATCCCCAGCCTGTATGGATACCGGGGGTTGTCCCCACCCAGGTGCAGGACCTTGCACTCGTAGAACCTCAGGAGGTTGACACGGGCCCACTTCTCGAGCTTGTCCAGGTTTCCTCCCAGTTACAAACACTGTTCAGCAATCACAGCAAGTCAAGGAATAGCAAGTGGGACCTGGGTCTTTACTATCTGTATGTTTGTACATAAATACTACTAAAATAAATGTTTCTATGGAAATAGTGATATCTACATATGGTGACCATTCGGTCTCACATCTCTTATAAATACAATAACCATTTCAAAACTATTGACTTCAGCTTTGACCTAGTGACGTGCCCAGAACCTGCTATTTCTATATTGCGACATTTGACCACCAATTCTACTTCTTCTTAGTTACCAGTGACCATGTTTTTAAAATAGCAAGAAAAAAAGACTATCAATACACTTGCAGCAATTAATGAGGTCTCAAGAGCTTTGCTGTCTTGGAAGAAGGTTGCCTGCTGAAGAGCATGCTTTGCAGAACCAAGGGATTTTCTTTTTACACACCAGAAAGCAGGATGCAGCAAACCCGAGGGGTGAACGCAGCGTACAGCCGACAGCAAACAGTTCAGGCAGCAGAGACACTCCAAAATGCTTAGCACTGCCACCTCCTTAACCAGAAACACGGCCTGAATGCTCCAAAATACACCTCAGCAAAGTTATTTCCCTCTTTTTTTCCCCTTATTTCCCTTCACTTCCCAAAGAGTTATTTCCCTCTTTTGCTTTTTATCGATTCACACATAATTGGAAATCGATGCTCGGATCCTGGTTAGCCCTGACTTGGTTTGTCATCCTTTGTGGAGCACACGCAGGTGGAGCTAAGCCAAGTGCTCAAGACCTTTATTCTCCCCAAATTTCCCCTCAACTCTGCCAGCACTGTGCACAGTCCCTGCCTTTTTACCTCTTCCCTACGGCAAAGACTTCAAGGCTCTAAATTGTGACTAAGACAAACTCATCATGGTTTTGCAGGTCCCTCCTTCACTATCCAGGACAGGTTGCTGGTAAATACAGCAAAATCTGCTCATCCTGCAGGAGATGGGCACGGTGCCTTCCAGCCCTCCCAGTGCTGGCTGGGTCTCTCGTTCCCAGTACTCTGCCGATGAAGCCCATCTGTTTCACAGCCAGGAAAAGACACACACAGCTCAGATTGAGCAAGAGCTATATCCAAACGAGCAAAAAGATTTCTATTTTAGCCTCTTCTCCGGTGCTAACCCACAGGTTTGTTCTCAGTTGTTCATTTTCCTATATTTTAAGTAGGAATGCACAGCCATAGCTCTATTATTCTGTTCAAAGCCAAAGCCTTTATGCCCTTTTATTCCTTACATCCCCAAGCAATATCATTCAGACACAAGCTATCACCATCTCCCTATTCCCCACCATTCAAAAGACCACGTAGGACATATCACCTTCTCTTTATGACTTCCACAATGAACATGCATAATTGCTCAGCTCTAAAAATTCAGTTTGTATTGGGTTTTAATGCTGCTTTATGGGTCCTTTCTTCACTGAGAGGCAAGCTACCATCGAGTTCTTACCTCTTTTTATCCTCTCCTTCTGTAATTAACCAAACTTTGTGGCCAAAACCCCTCCTGTATATAAAGCACCTGCATCTCATCTAATAGGAAGCAGCAGTTTCGTAGCTGGAATGCAAGCACCTGCCTCTTCAAGCTCAGTAATCCCACTAATTGGCTCCTCCTCTCCATTTTGCCTCTAAATATGTATTCTGTAGGGTGAAAAGAAGTGCTGCCACCTGCTACCACTTTTTTGCATGATTCCCAGTGGATTACTTCTACATATTTATCCTGGGCAGAGAAGCTCTTCCCCCTCCAGGTTTATTCACCACAAGTGTCACGTAATGGGTTTCCATCCATGCAGGAGGGACACATGTGGGTCCCAGGGCCGCTTCCCAAATGGCCCCGCAGCTGCTGGCACCTTTGGGATTTGAGAAGCCTTTAATTATCCCCCTTTCATTGTATCAGTCAAATGCTGCCTCTGAGCATATAATATATTATTTTAGTAGGCTGCCACAAGAGATCTCTTGGAAATCTAATTTAATTCATGAGCTGACATAGGTGTAGGCTATTTATTTTATAACTTACAGCTTTCATAATATTGGACCAGTCCCCAGTATTTGGGAGTTGATCTGCTGCTTTCTTTCCATGAATCTTTGCAGTCCCCAGGAGTGTTTGGGCTATTGATCATGCAAAGAAAGAATGGATAAGCATATTTTTCAGAAATTTCAAATATCACATAGAACCTTTTAAATGAAAAGGTATAGACTCATCAGATGCATCCGTGGGACAAGAAGAACAGGGAATAGAAAATAAACCTTAGCTGCAAAATGTTCAGTTTTAAATAAAATTTCTAAGGTATTTTGTGTCCCTTCATCGTTGCTAAGGTCACACACACGTTTTCCAAGCGAAATACACAGTTCTCAACTTAGTTTCTTAATGATAAATGCAAGTGGCAAG
Organism: Antrostomus carolinensis; assembly: GCF_000700745.2. Classification (NCBI taxonomy): domain Eukaryota; kingdom Metazoa; phylum Chordata; class Aves; order Caprimulgiformes; family Caprimulgidae; genus Antrostomus; species Antrostomus carolinensis. Next base: position 15,553 of record NW_010333968.1, read on the forward strand.
AGAGCTATTGATAATTCTGGCACCAAAACACTAATTGATATTGTCGACAGGCACTGGCAGTCCTTGCTGTTTCAGGCAATTGCTTTTGGTTGAATTTAGATATTGCTCTCTTACTTTTAGACACAATGCAGATAACATTTGAGCTGTAGAAGTGAGTTTCAAGGCAAAACATGGAACTTGTTAAGAGCTATTAGCAGAAGCATTTTGAAGGTTTCTTGGGTTTCTGCCTGAGCAGCTTTGCCTTATTTGGGGTTCAGCCATCAGCAAACTGCTGAGTAAGGTGTCTACTAACATCGTCCTTGGTGGGACACTGTGGGCTAGCACGACCAGAGCAGGGTGAGGAACATAGCAATGAGACATTGCACCACCAAAAGACAAAGAAAGACTCTTACCTAAATAGAAATGAATTTAGGCATGAGATAGAAATCTCGATTATACACAAGAAAAAAAATTCTCAGAAGTGTCAGTAGCTTAGTCTCCTGAAGCTTACCCAGAAAATGTGGTTTGGCACCCACAGATCCATATCACTTCTCATATCTTATCCTGCATATCTTATCCAAATCTTTACTTCCCTCCCTGCCTCCAGGAGAATACCAAATGCTTTTCAAGGCAGTACCTCTTGCTACTAAAAGCAGTCAGGAAATCATCCCTTCGTGCGTACTTAAGAACATCACATCTGTAAATCCACTGTAGACACAAACCTTACTCTTTTAAAAAATCAATTTTTAAAATAATCAGCATTTGCAAAAATCTGTTTTCCCTGTAGAATGGGCTCCCTAATAAACTCCAACCACTAAACACCCCAGGCTAGTTTATCATCTCTTTTCCATGACCTTCATCTAACTTCAGCTTTCATACACAGGGTAGGAGTGAGTTATTTTGATTAACGATGATTGCTTCTTTGTCAGACCAGTAAATCAACTAAAATAAGAAACTCATACCTTGAAAGATTTAGAAGAGTTCCTGCCAAATATTTTTATAATGTCTTTATTCACTCTCCATTGTGTGCTTTACTCTCTAATGTGCCACAATAAAACCCTTTGCACTATCAATTCCCCTTCCCCCTTTTGCAAACGTTGCATTTTTCTGTGTTTTCAGCGGAGCTGTTACATTCATACAGCTGTAGGACTGGTTTATTTTCTTGTTTGTGCAGAGTCATCACTGATCATATGAGCCATGTAAGAGCAGCAAGAAGATTCAGGTCAGCTAATCATTCTGGATTTGACAGGAAGGGTTACGTTAACAAGATGAGAGAGGAGTGCATAGTTATTCTACGCAACTTTTCACTGTACACTCGATTTTAAAAACCCTTCAACCCTTTTTAAAAAAGCCCTTATTCAGTCTTCATTTCAGATGTGCACACATATGAAGTATGAAGCCCCAGCTACATCACCTGCTGCCAAAGCGCACTCGGTTTTAGTGCAGTTGACAATAACCTGCGATGTTTTTCCACCTGTGTTTTGGGTAGTAACAGCTTAATCCTCTTCTCAAGTCCACACAAAAAGTAATGAAGCGTTTGGATGGCTTGACAAGAAACTGTCAAACTATCAACTGATAGCAGAGCAGGGCCACGCGCTGGCTGCAAGGACAATGGCTGAGGATTGCAATGAGTGACTATGAAGCTTCCTCTTTATTTCAGAGTTTACATCAAGAAACGAGGAAGAATTTGGCTTCTTTTGCTGCAGAAGCTCTAATAGAATGTTCAATATCTGTTTAATAACTTCATAAGTGATCTGGATGATGGGATCGAGTGTACCCTGATGAAGTTTGCTGGTGATACCAAACTGAGCAAGGAAACAGACACTGGGGAAGGGTGAGCTGCCCTGCAGGAAGACCTGGCTAGGCTGGAAGAGTGGGATAACAAGAACCTTATGAAGTTAGCCTTTTTGCTTCTAGGATTAATCAAGAAAGGGCTCTGATGAACCCCATGCAGGTAGCAGAGCACCCAGAACTGGAAGAACTTCTGGTTCCCCTCAACCCAAGCAGTGTCACAGATGTGGAAGCAGCAACTGGCCATGTGGAAAAATTATAATTATGCTTTCAGTTCCATGCATTCATGAGTTACAGCGTCACTGCTGCAGCTTCTTAACAGAAACTCAAGTGCATTATTCATAGGGTTTTTTTTAAGAAGACTGTAATCATGAGAACTGCTTCCTTTATATTTTTAATCACACAGGAAGGATCTCAGAATACCGCTTCAGTTCCCATTTCGGGCCGGATGCCATTTGTGCAAACACAACTTTGCATGCTAAAAGAATCACATTGTGAAAATTCAATGAAGCCAAGTTTTGAAAATGTGCCCCAGATTTGGCCTACATTTGTAGAATTTCATCTGAAATAGCTCAGAACGACTCTGAAGCAGTTTGCTTTGGAAGAGCAGCACTTGCCTAAGATGCCAAGGCTGACACACCTACCCTGGGAAACATCTCTCTTCATCAAAAGGTCCCTTTTTGGTCCCCTGCCAGCAACTTGAAGCTGTCAAAGAGGGAGAGATGGAGCATGTTGGATACAGCTCGATCTGCAGTAGCAATGTCCTTGCAGCACCAAGCATGCATTAACCATAAGATCTCCTGTCACCATCTCGGGAACAAGTTGAAATGGGGACATCTTTGAAGGCCCTGATTCAAGAGATCTGACATGTCACAGGTCACTCCTCAGGGCTCCATGGGCAGAGGATCAAACCATCAGCTCACACTGATGAAAGAGTGGAAAAGAACCTTGTTGCTTGCTGGCCTCCTGGCAGGCAGCTGCATTTGAGCACAGGGACTGGGATCATAGGGGTTTGCCATGGAAAAGAGGACAGCCAGCAGCAGGAGAGCAGCAGCATCTCTCAGAGAGGAGTTTCTGCCCATCACATCCCATCAGCTCAACGACCAAGAGCACATGAGAAAAAAGTTTTCAGCAAAGCAACAACACCACCAAGACCAGGATCTGCACCTTAAATACAATTTAAAGAGAGCTGAGCGTTCACTGCAGCCAAGGCTATGAATTTCGTGCTTTATTTTAACAGGCAGCCAGTAAAAAATGAAGCTACTGTATTCTGTAAAAGCAACGTCAGACACAAATACTGTCTTCATATAAAATCTTGGTGGCTTTTTGCCAATATAAAACAAGTATCAGTCACAGATGTTAGTTAAGGACATCTTAATGTTGTGTTCACTGTGCATTCTGCAGCCTAATTACACTGCCTTCATTATTAATAATGTACAAACTGAGTAGTAATAGATTAAGACAGTTTTCATTATTTTATTTTACGTCTTTTTGCAATGTAAGAAAAAAAACAGATGGATAAAAAGAAAAAAAAATAAATCCTGAGATGAGTAAAGATTGTTGCAAGTGAAAAATGAGAGATAAAGTATTTCAGAAAAGCAGACATTCCTCTTAGTACCATTATGCCAAAAATAATGGAGACTGACATCATTTGGAAGGGAAAAGGAAACAATTGGGGAATATTAATTGAGGTGCACATCATGCAGTGATTTTGAATTCCTCTCAGTAGAAAGACTGAGAGAAAAGAAGTTGCTATGTTCTCTCAGCCTCTGGCAGTCTGTGGCCAGAAGGGGAAGGTCGTGCTTGAACGAGGAGCCAAAGCTCCCCTGAAGTCAGCTAAAGCACATTTTCAAAGGGGGCAGCACTCCCTTGCTTTTGGGGGATGCGCTGTGTATTTGTAGCTTTTTCTTTTTTCTTTTTTTTAAGCTGGAAAATTAAGATACCTTGACTTCCCCCAGGCTACCTACCTGTGTGTTCACAACTCACCCCTTTACAAATGTACTTGCTTCTTTCTACCTGTTAACCTAGCTGCTAGGATATTATAAAATATATCAGAATGCTAGAGCAAATGTCTTTTTAAACTACTGCAAGAAAGAATAGAGATTGGAAAAGTATTTCAAAAAGAAAACCTTACTTTTTTGCCTTTCACGCAGTACATTAAATACGCATTAACCACTAATTCACAGGCAGCAGGAAAAGTATTATTTTAAGAAGAAACGAGAAAGATGGCCAGTGGGCTTGAGTAAATCACCAGCCACTTGTATGGGCCCATCGTTACTTTTTGCATATTATGAAAGAGCAAAAATAAATCCTGGTAACTGCTCTGCACACCAGCCAGCCTCCCATTGCTCCTCCAAACCATCCTCTCCAAACCACAGCTCGCCAGCCAGTCAGATGTCAAAGCAGAGATGTGATGACACTAAAACAGGGCACTAGGTCAGCATGATGAGATCCAGCGCTCCGACCGCGTCACTCATTATTTTACCTTCCCCGGTCACCTCATGGTCTTGCTCACAAAAGCACCTTCGCCAACTGGAAGGTGCTGCACGTGCTTTCATGCCAAGAGGGATAATTTTTCAGATGGTTCACTACAGACCTCTTTTATATGGGATATTTATTTGGGGATCTTATCATTGTCTATAAATACCTGAAATGTGGGGGCCAAATGGATGGGGCCGGGCTCTTTTCAGTGGTGGCTGGCATGGTCTTGCTCACAAAAGCACCTTCGCCAACTGGAAGGTGCTGCACGTGCTTTCATGCCAAGAGGGATAATTTTTCAGATGGTTCACTACAGACCTCTTTTATATGGGATATTTATTTGGGGATCTTATCATTGTCTATAAATACCTGAAATGTGGGGGCCAAATGGATGGGGCCGGGCTCTTTTCAGTGGTGGCTGGTGACGGGACAAGGGGCAATGGGCACAAACTGGGACACCAGAAGTTCCAGACAAACTGAAGGAAAAACTTCTTTACTGTGAGGGTGTTGGAGCACTGGAATAGGCTGCTCAGAGAGGGTGTGGAGTCTCCATCTCTGGAGATGTTCAAACCCAACTGGACACTTTCCTGTGCAACCTGTTGTAGGGAACCTGCTTTGCCAGGGGGGTTGGACTGGATGATCTCCTGAGGTCCCTTCCAACCCCACCATTCTGTGATTCTGTGATTTAAATGCTTATGATACAGGAAGGAAAAATTCAAAGGAATTAGGCTCCTAAACACCTCGGGCTGCTCTGCCCTGAGAAGTCGGAGTGCAGGAGTGGAGTGATCCAGCTCTTCTTCAATATCTCCCCCATGTGGCACCAGGAATGTTCACAGGGCTCTTCCCGAGGCACAAATCATGCTCAGCAATCAGTAAGAGGGGTTTCCAGGCTTGCTGATAAGGGGAAACACTTTGCTGTCAATTCCCACCTTACTGGGTACCAACTTTCTTAGGTATTAATTTGGTTTTAATTCACACAGTCCTTTCTCCTGGCTCCATCCCACGTGTCATTCCAGGGTTCGGTGCTTTCCCCTTCCATAGAAATAATGTTGATATTTTTGAAAGGCCAGGTACTCTCCTCATGCAAGTTCTTTCTTTGTGTGGGACACATATTCAGAGCCTCCACATTTAGGAGCGAAGTGCTGCATGCTTGAAATCTAATAAAAGTTTGAGCTGGGTGACCAAGCAGCAAATCACTGAATTTTCCATAAGAGCCAGGCTCCGCACACCAGAGTGGAGGTTAAGCACAAAGAGCAGGTCAAAAACCATCAGCATTTCAACAAAATAGCTAATTAAATTCAAATATCAAAAGAAAAAAGTCATAGTTTCCTTATAATGAAAATTTTTGTGTAATATTTAACTGACATTAATGGCTAGTTCCATTTACATTAATATTAACCGAGCATAGTTTTGCTTTTAGCTTAATCACTAAGCAACCAAGTTACCAGAAGAACGCAGGGGGCAATTATCACACAAACACGTCTGGGGCTGAATTCTGACATCACACCATTAAAATCCATGGAGATTTTCCCGAGAGTCCCATGATAGGAGATTCAAAGATATAAAAACTGACATATGATTACATGTTAATTGGTCCCAATCCCATTCGTGGTTCCAGTCCCACTCAAAGCCTTTTAATTCATGGAAGAGTTGGGCAGAAATGATAGCACCAATTATTGCTAAGAGGTACCAAGGTGCATTACTTGATATTTATTATTAACAGCATCTTTTAAAGCAATTTTCATCCTAAGGATCTCAAAGCTTTTGCACATTAATTAATGAAGAGCCTCACACGATCACTGTGAAGTAGGCAAATATTATTCCCAACTCACAGATAAATGAGGATGATGGGAATTAAATTACATCTTTAAATTTACACAACAGATAAAAGACACCTTTTCCCAACAGGGAGAGCAGATCTGAAGTGATGACGGGGTCTTGGCAACCAGTGAATCCATCTCCTGGCTCACAAAATTTGAGTCCAGAAAAAAACCTACAGTTTGCCAAAGGCCTTGTGCAAATGACATCAGTCGGAGCGTATTTAACGTGGATGCTTTCATTAGCCTACAGCCTGGAAAGAGTTAAAGCCTCAAGGATTACAACAGCTGGACAAGATCTGCTGCCAGGGTTAACTCGCCTGGCTGTTTTGAGTATTTTTGCCTCTTTTCAGCTGGAATAGCAGACCAGCCATCTCTTTCAAAAACCAGCTCTTCCATTGGAATTTGCTTTCGAAAACAAGACAGATTTGCTTGCAAAATTAGCTCCCTATCCGGCATCCGAGGCATGAATTCAGGGAAACAGCTTAATTTTTATCAAGCAAGCGCTTAAAGCAACTGTTGATATATGGGGGAAGAAGACAAATGCTCGCTCTATCTTGCAGAGCCATTAAATATTTATTAGCTTTCCCGAGACAAAAATACAAATGTAAAGCTTGACTGGCTCACACGCCCAGATGGGCTCAACTTTGATGACCCTTGAGCTCACAGGTTGGAGGGAAGGTTTGCAGCTGACTCAGGAGGAGTAATTGCTCCGTGATGGAGCTCTCGGGCTTCCCGGTGGCTTATTACGGCGGCACAGCACTGATGCAGCTTGCTTTAGGGACTTCGAGGGGGGTTTTTTTTTGCTTGTTTGTTAACTAGAAATGGAGCGAGAGACTCTCCAGGCAGAAGGAAACATATTGAGCATTTGGAGGGAATAAAATACATTTTCCTGAGGCTTCGTTTCCTTGACTCGCACAGAAAACACTGCCCGAGCGCAGAGCGAAGCTAACCGGGATTTTCTGTTTCATTTGTTAGCTGCACAATTGGGGTTTTCTTTTCTTATTAACTGAAAATCTGCATTGCTGATAAACTGCTACGATAGCAGATGCACTCTGCTCTCCCCTAATTGCTGCTGCTACACGTATGAAAATACTTCTCGTTTATCTCTCGTGAACTCTAATTAAAGCTTGCGGAGTTTTTACACACACACACCCCACTCATGAATATACATCACGTTTTAAGTGACACAAAATTGTCATCTTCTTTTCTTCAGCGTTCAACAGGACTCTGCATTTGGAACACACTGTCCTGGACCCACCTGCTCAGAGGTGCAAGGGCATTTTGTGACTGGAGGAGTCAGAGAAATTGGAATTTTGAGATTATCTGAGTACGAGCTCAATATGTAATATCCACTATCTGCAGAGATCTCGGCTTCTTTATGCATTTTCTCTTTTAATCAGTCTTGCTTCCCCTCTGACTTAAAGAAAAGTGTCAATCTCTCTCTTTTATATACACATATATATATATCTATATACACATATATATATTTCTCTCTCTCTGAAGCACCGTGCTGAGTTGCTGCTACACTACATCCAACTTCAACCTCTGCACTGACACAACCATTCTCTCTTGCTAACCCTCATACCATAATGAAAACATAAAAGTCAATACTAATTTATAAGCAATTAAATGAACAACAGGCCTGTTGATAATCTCACTCCTGCACTCTTTAAATATGAGGTTATGCTCTCCTGTTTGTACAAGTAATCATTATTTTGGTTTGGTTCTTTTTTTTTTAGGCTTCTACTGTTGCACGGTAGAAAATATTGAAAGAATTTCTGAGCTTTCAACCCAGCAATATCAAACCTAATTCAGAATAATGAACATTTTCTGGTACCAAAGGAGAGCATAATAAGAAAGAGGAAGAATTAAATCAGAGCCAACCCGATGCCACTGGGCTGAACCATCTTGTACGCAATGCGTCACCATCAGCTCTGATCTTACAGGACTCGGGTGGTGGCAAATGTAATGTTGTTTTGCAGTACTGTTACTTAGTGATATAAATATTTTGTTGCAGCGATGGCAGGCAAGAGAATCCATCCTTTGCATCACCCCAGATGAGGTTTATCCCCCACCGTGACAGAGCTTTCTATCCCTTCCCAAGTCCTGCTTCATTTCCAGAATCAGATCATTTAAACTGACCTTCCCTCCGCATCCCAACGCTCAGCCCTTCAGTATGGTGATGGTCTCCTCCCAGCCTTGGAAATTGCTTTTTATCACTGCCCCAGCACAGCTCTACAGCAAGGGAGCAAAGCATGTTGAGAACTGCAGCATGTGCTGCACCACACGGGCGAGGAGCTAATTGAGACACGGCACCGCGACGGAGGAATGGCAGGAGCCTCAGCAACGACAAGCAACCGTGCACGAGGAACCAGCCGAGTTTATATTCTCTTCATGATGCAGACAGTCATGTTTTGTACGGCTAAGGATATAACACATCCAAGATGTCTTTTTCTATCCAGTCCCAAGGGAGGATGGGAGCAGGGGCTGACCAGGGTACAGCTGTAGCTAAATGACCACGGTGACCCTCAGATGACAACCTTGCCAAGCAATAACACTGAAATATGTACAGAGACAGCTATTCCTACTCGGCATCCAAGCACCAGGCTGATCACATGGATTGGTGTCAGACAGAGTAAAACGCTGGACAAACCTGCTCTTCCCACACCAGCTAAACGCTGAGAGCCCTGTTGGTGCCATGGGGCCAGTCCAGTGTGGGACGTGGGGCAAAGGACAGACGGGTCAAGAGTTGGAATTAGAATAAAAATAGGTTAAAACAGACCCTGAATCAGCCACAGCCATATTGCCTAAAATATCAAGTCAGCAGAGACTCATTGCAAGGCAAATTTCAATAGCTGGACGTAAATTATGTAAATTAAATTTAATAGAGGAAAAAACTATCTTCAATCTGGACTAGCTTTTCTTCCACTGGCAGAAGACACCTGAGATAAATTGGTTTGAACCATACAGGGCTTTTGGCCTCTTCAGTCACTCATCAAGAGCTGCGCAAACCCCATCTTTTCCTCCATTTATACATAGGAAGGAAATTTTCTCCATCACTTAACTCAATACTAACTAAAGCTCATCACTCGTTTCAGAAAGTCTCTCCCTTACATTAAAAATGAAGGACAGAGAACGTCAGCCTAAACACCCCCCATATGAATCAATAAATTATAGGCGGCTAAAACCAAATGATGAATAATCAGTGAGCCCAAGGTAGAACATTGAAGAGGATCACAGCTTCTCCAAGCCCCATCATTTCTGGTTGACTAATGATGTGCAGAGTGGTGCTGGTAAAGACAGCAGCACACACATTGCAGCACACCTATCTGAAGGGTATCTTTGATCTCCCCTCATTATACAACACATCATTCTCCAAATAAATTGAACTAATAGAGGCAGTCCACAAATCAATTTTTCCCTTTTCTCAACCATGAAAAGAGGCAGCGGGTTGTCAGGTACATGTTTAGGGCCAGGCGCCACAAACCAGGCTCATGTAACACATGCTAATGATGTCATTAGGCACAACACAGCCCTTGATGAAGCTTGCTAGGTTCTGCGTTTCATCTTCTCCTCCAACAGAAGGGAGAGGCTTTTGTGCTCCCTTTTCAGACTAGACCTAGAGGGATCATTAGAAGATGCTGGCTTGGAAGTGGCGAAGAAGATTTCTTCTTATGGAAATGGGATGGCAAGATTAATGTGAAAAATACAACATGTGAAGCAGCAAGTTTGTTTTTCAGGTTTTCCCCTAAATCCATCCTGATTTTATCTGAAGCTTTTTTCCAAGCTGAACCAACTCACGAAATGTGAGCACTGACATACACGAACCCCAATTTACAATTGCATTATGATAATATTCCATAACAGAGAATTAACATAATATCTATTTCTGCCTCCCCCAAAACACTGCAGTGTGGTGAGGATGCTTTCAGAACTCAAATAATGTAAGTTTATTGAAACAAAGAGCAAATCCTCCCTTTCCTTTTCTCCCTGTTGATACCAATACGACCCACTCACATGAAAATAAAGATACTGGGATTTTGCTCCTGAAGCTCGGTCTGCTAATATCTGAAGAGCAGATGGTGGCAAGTGATTAAATAGCAAGCAAAATATTGCAACAACATAGTCATTTTTGTACAACAGACCTCTAGAAAATAAGAATTATTTTTAAAGGTCAGTTGATGAAATAGCACTGGCTCTGCTACTAGTTCTGCAGCTATTATCACAGCCTTCTCAGTAACAGCCTGCCTCGGAAAGACGAGGGGCTACTGAAGAAAAGATTATAATGTAAAAGAGCTCAATATATTTTTTTTCTTTGGATGAGAAAAGGAATGGAGGCTGAGATAAAAAAACAAAGCTAAATAGTTGGTGGGATGTTGAATGGCTAAAAGTGATGCCAAGTAGGTTTTTCCTTTTTTTCAAACACAGACAGACTCTCACCTTAAAAGATTTATTTACAGGAGCCCAGTGTCAAACTGAAAGAGTTTATGGCAGTAACGACTCAAATATTGAAATATTTTCCAAAGAAAAATGGCAAAATCCTCTATTCAAACTGGTATCAACTTCCAGCAATAGCTACAAACCTGTCTTGGTAAACACTTGCTAAAAGTTAACGAGAGCTGGAGCCATTTTATTCAGAGTATAGTGCTAGAACAGCAGATTTTAAAGGGAAAAAACTTCTAGATGTAAGTCAAAGGATGCCCTATGATTTTTGGGCAACAACCACACTATTTCATTAACAAATTATGCTAGAGGTACCAACAGCTTTATTTTCATTCTTTACCTAAGAATGAAACAACTCTGCAGCGTCGAAGCAATTGAGTATCTCTACATCCTCAGGCTCTCCAACAACAACTAGTCATCAACTGAAATCCAATTCCATTTAAGTCAGATGCCCCACAAGGTTACTAAGCTAATCTTGTTCTTAAGTCATCATTTGTGGTACGACTGCATCTGAAAAGCCCAGTCCAAACTGGACTATTGTCTCTAGGTCTGTCTACTCTTTCTGTACCACCACCTAAGAGGGCCCTGATGATAATCACGACATCGCTGGGAAAGGAACTGAATGAAAACATGGTATTTCTCCCAAAGAACTTAAAATCCACTTGAAGTCAATTAAACACTTGATGGAAGTAACGAGATGTACTGAACTTCCTGAAAGCTTGGCTTTTAAGGTCAGGCAGCCAGAAAAATTACACATGTTCTTTCATATACGAGAGCATATTCCCCTACGTCGAAGGCTGATGCTGGTGCCTGGATGCACCTTTTCAATTCATTAGACAAATTGCTTTGGCAAACTGCGAGATTAGAGCTGATGCCTGTGACTCAGCCCTTAGATGTTATGCACCTTCTGCTCCACACCAGTTAAGTCTCACTCAAGAGCAATTAGAAACAGAAAACCAAGTGGAAGGGAAAAAAAACCCAAAAAACACTAAAACAAAAAAGAATTTAGGCAAGGCTGGGGGGAGATTTAAATTTTGAAGGGATAATGGATTCACGTCACGTGTGTCTCAGAAGCAATAAATCCTGCTTAGGGAAACGTCTAAGGAAAAAAACACTGCTAGGCTATAAAATTCCACCTCTGAGGATTATAAAACAACATGCACAGAACAAACATCCTTTTTGAGCATAATAGGACTGTCAGAAATGATTGACAGCAATGACAATCTATCATAGGCTGCCATATCCCTGTGATAGCATCTTGTACAGGGCTGTCTGGCAGAAATGAAACTATTTATTCATTCCTGTGCTATGTGGAGGATGGAACACGTCATACAGGATAAACGCACCTTTTCCTTCTGTCTGCTTTTATGCACCAGCATTATGTAAGTACACCTTTTAGGTCATACAACACTATTTCAATTTCCTCCCAGATTTCTCCCCCCTTTCAGCTCTGCTATGCAGATGATGACTTGCTAAGAGCTGTTTAGTGAACGTGATGCCTTTGTACCTCCAGACTGACGTCAGGAAGCTGCTGCAAACCTGAGACAAATATGAGAAATGAACAATCTGGATGCAAAGCTCCAACTGTGACTCGGAGGAAGGGTGATGCTCCCTTTCCAGAGCTCTGTCAGTCCGGCAGCAAGCATGTGGGTCAGCAAGCAATCCCTCCGACGGGGTATTTTCATGGTGAGAAAATTCTATCCAGGCTGTGTAATGGATGGAGACCACTGGAGTCAAGAGATCCCCGCAGATTGTAATGACTTTCATTAAATCACTGTCTTCCCTGGGCAGAATTTGAGCTGGCAGCCTATTGCTGAGAGACTCCACGCAGCTTATTACCTGTCCCCACGTGCAGTTTAATACCACTGATGGGGCTGATGTCCCAGCAACCACCCCTCAGCCAGACCACACTGCAGCTCCCAGCACCGTGCTCACGCTCACCCTGCCCATGCTACTTCAGCTGACATCTGTGACATTTCTGCAAGCAGGAAGAGTGCAAAATATTCCAGGTAATGCTCCATTCTCCGCGGAGATAGCCCTGTCGCATATGGGAGATGAGATTACTTTTTTCCCCACTCATCAGCTGTTTCTTTATTCTGTGATTATCAACAAGTGACCACCAGAACAGCAAATTTCTCTTATAAAGCCATAGTCACTCCTGTCACAGTTGCTCAGACACCAGTATTACAAAAACTGAGGCATGAAAATCAGTGAAAGGTAGAGTAAACTGACCAAAGAGATGGGGGAGAGAGGTTCTTCCAAGAAGCCAAGGGAGAAATAAATAAGAACTAATGAAGGGACTGGGCTGGCACTCAGGAGCATGGAGTCCACATTCTGGCTAGGAGAAAACACAACTGTGAAATCCTGAACAAACTCCCCAATGCCTCTGTACTGCAGTTCCTTTTCTCCACACTGATAAGCTTCCTTGCTATTTTGTTTTCTTGGTGGTACATCTCTGAGAGCAGGGACCTGCATCTTCACAAGTAGATGCACACGGTCCCCAGCTCAGCCTGGTCTAAAAATGCTCATAGCATCTTCCCAAGGGAAAACTACGTTAAATCAGTTTTGTGATCCAACTGAAGAAAAAAAATAAAATTACTCAGGATCAAAGTTAGATCCAGGGTGGATCTGAAGCCTTTGCTTCAGCCACATCTCCTGGCCTGCTGCTGTCCAGGCAGAGTTACTAAAATTTGGACAATTTCTCTCCGAAACAGGCGTGAGACATTATCACAGAATCGTAGTGGTTGGAAAAGACCGTGTTAAGATCACCAAGTCCAACCACACATCCCCACATATATCCTCACAGGCTGTGTTTTAAAGGAAGATCAGTAGTTTCAAAGTGAGAAGTGCCCATTAACCATCCCTCTGATCCATCACTTCTGGTCAGTTAACAGTCCAGCTTATTTCTACCCAAAAATTCAAGCTGGATGTTCTCTCCTCAAATTATCTGTCAGCCAAAATCAGGTCCATAGCAAGAGAGGAGGAAAGGGAGTAAAAGGGTCAAACACTGGATTTCAGCTTATCTTTGTACACAGCCTTGTGCAATCAATCTTGTTTAGAACTGCAGGGCTCCACCTTCCCATAAAAACGCTAGCTGGGAAGAAATTAGCTCAGGTAAGGAAAAGGAAATAATCATATTGGTGATTTTTTTTTTACCTCCTGTGTAATTAGAGCCATAGGGCACTCTGCAGCCAGGGTTAGTACACACTTTATATGCACACACTGCTGCCAGCCTCATGTTTCTTTCATTCCTCTGAGGTTTTATTTTATTTGGGGGTTTTCATGCTTGATGTTATCACCTGTTTAGTTCCATCCTTTTCCTCATCACTACCACTTCCCATTTTGTCATCCTCCTAACCTGAATAACCCAGGCAAAAAACTGTCCTGTCCTTTCTGGGAAGAGATCCGGGCGCATCATGAGGATGCAGGAGCACTTGACATTTCCCCATTGTTATTAGCATTTCCTTAATCAGTCACTCTATCACAGGCAGCACTTAATATGCATTCAGGACAACTGATAAGTAGTAAAGCAATTCTCACATGCTAAAAAAAAGAATTCCTGCATAAGGGGATTATTAAAGCACTTTTTGCCCCATATTTATTTTAATCTGCAATGTGCAGATCCCTGTAAGCATCTCTCTACTCTCATGCCTGAATCCCTAGAGGTATTCCCACCCGCAGATGGGAACAAATCCAAATGTAAATCCAACCCTCCATCTTCTCTATGACATTGCAGCAGCATCCCATTCATTGGTTTGGGGTAAATGGAGGTGACTTAGGTAAAGAAGTAGCCAAGTGAGATGAACACCACACTCATAGAAACGAAATCCTGAGCACAGTTTGCTCACTGGGCACTCCACACCCTCCAAAGCAAAAAATATCCAACATTAAAGTACATATATCACCAATAGCAGGGACTCCCAGGTCACTTCTTGCAGGCAACAAGATCCCTACTAGCCAAAGTAATTAAGGCTTTGAAAGTGAGAGGAGCAGATAAGGAAACCACCAGGCTCCACACGGGAGAATACGGGAATAAAACACGAGATTGTGCAGCTTTCTCTGTTTCCATTCTCCATTTAGACACTTGTAAAACGCTGGCAGCAAGTCATGGGAACCCAGGCCCTGGGGACTCATTGGTTAATGGAGCTGGGTAATTGCAGTAATACCATCAGCACCGACCCATGTTGGTACTTGCAATGGCAACCCAGGGTTAGCATAGGATAGCAATCAGGAAAAGCCCTGAAGAAGATTATTTTGCTAATCCTTACAGGAATAATTTCCTCCTCTTTTATTTTCTTGTTAGGTTTCTAACAAGAGGCGATGGGCACAAGCTGCAACATGGGAAATATCAAAAAGATGTTCAGAAAAAAAACCCAAAAAAGTGCTGGGGACAGTCTCAGACCTGCTTTGCCAGATTTTAGGGCTTATTAGAGGAGAAGAGACCACCCTGTTTTCAAAACAGCCCTCCAATACAAGCTGCCATTTTTCCATCCAGGCTTTACAAACAAAGACCAAAAGGGAATTAAAAAAAAAAAAAAAATCAAATATGCTAAATATTTGAAAGGGTTGGGGGTTTATTTTATAGACTGAAGGAAGCACATTGTAACACAGTAAATGTACAGAGCGAGAGGTTTTATGTTGAAGCAGCAAAGGCACAAAGAAACATCTGCACATCATTTCATGACTTTTAACTGGCATTTTAGAGCACAGCTAAACCAATAGCTCAGTTATGTGTCTGGCACTTCTAAAACTGGCATTCAGCACAGATGCTCAGTGGCAAAATGATTTTCTTTTGCTAGGACTGACACTGGGTATATCGCTCCATTTTCTCCTGAAACTCCACAACAATTTTCAACCCTAAATCTGAGATCCAGACCCATCACAAGCTGCACTCTCTGTGCACCGAGATGTCTTCCCCGCAGCTATGGATTGCAGAAGCCAAAGTCAGTTTTAAACAAGTGTCAGGGATTAATGTTTTCTACTGCTAAAACTACCCGTAAAAATGAAGTATTGCCTCCAGATTTGTGCAATGTGCCTTCCTCGTGTCCTGACAGATGGGAGTTTATTGATTTCCTACCTGTGCATCCATCAGGAGGTGCCTCATCAGCATCATGGCATTTTTCAGAGATTCCTTCTCGCTGGGCAAAAAAGCATCTTCATCTTCATCCAGCGTTTTTGACTTGTTGACGATAAAATGGGAGATCTGATCGTTCAAGGAATGCAGCGACTCCACGGCTGCAGAGACAGAAAAGGAAAGGAAAATGGGAATGAAGCTGTGCTGGAGGGAGCTGATACCATTTTCTCCATTTGAGATGAGCTATGGAGTGTATTCTGCTTTTGAAAAATGAAATTGTTCCCTGTTATTGCCCTTGGCCTCTCTGCTGAGAGAGCCAGCAAAGGCATGGTAAAGACTGGTGACTACTATAAAATCAAATATTGATGGAGAACTGCAACAATAACAATAGGATGATGTGTTCTAAATTAACATTATAGTGTTAATTTTTGGCTACTTCCAGATATCAACCAGATTCAAGCAGAATCGAAACACCACAGTCTCACTGCTTCCCCCAATCAAACCACCCACAGCCAATTTTCCCAAAAATGATCAGGTTTTGCAGTACCAAACTTGTATGTTTAATAATAAAAGCATCACATAACAGACATGAGGATTATGAAAGTACTGACTTATTGCTATAAAGATCAGGAATTATAAATAACCTATAGATATACATACACCTATAGGTAAAGCATAAGATTTACGGTTACATCCCAGCAGTAGCTAGAGCAATATATGGGTGGGAACAAGATGCACTGAAACATTCCGGAACAGAAGAGTAGTTGATTACAAATATTACTTTTCATACATTTGTCTGATATTAACATTTATAAAAATCCAGTTAAAACTGAAGACTCTTTCTGTTAAGAAACAAGTCATAAGCCTTATCCCCTAGCACACGGCCAGTCTAAACAGCAGGACTGTATAGAAAGCTGTGAAGAAAACAAATTGCCCAAGGTCAAATAACAGGTCGTTGCTAGAATAAAAATAAGAAAAAATTAGTCTGCTGCCTCCCAGCTCAGAGACCTGCTCCCTATGATGTGCTGGGACCCAGAACGTCAGACAACATGCAGGGCAGAAGCAGAAAAATTGGCTTTTTATCAGCTAGGGTAGGAGAGAGCAAGACCAACAACTAAAATATTGCTCATTTTCTTTCTTCATGATTGTTGGTGTTTGAAACACTGTTAATCTTTTAAATTCTCTGTCACAGGGTCAAACTCCAGGTATTATATATGTGAGATTCTGCTCCCAGTCATGCACATCAGAAATCACCACCTCCATGGCTCACAGAAGCCCCCCAGCAATTCCACATACTTTATGATGCTGCAATCTATACAGGCTGTAATGACACGATCTAATGGCAAAATTTATTTCTGCCCAATGAAAAGCTTTCCATTCCTACAGATTTCAAAAGCCCGTGATGCAATCTGCTTTTAAACCATCGCAAGGTTTGAGTTTTCATTTTTACAGTAGGCTCATCAAACAAATGAGGCTCAAATAATTCTTCAACGTATTTTCTTTCTGCCGGTGGTTCACGCAGTGAAGCCCTTTGATGAGCTTGTGGCTCAGAGTAACACATCACTGTCACACACTGAACTGTGCTTCAGCA
>NW_010333968.1:32746-90086 GCF_000700745.2 Antrostomus carolinensis
GTTTATGAATAAGGCAATGTGTTATTTAGGACTCCCTGACAAACTAATTCTACCAACACGAAGCAATTGAAATATACTCGACCTAGTTCTGTCCAAAGATCTCACTAGAAAATTCAAAGTAGCAAAGATGAGCCAGAAACTGTACTCATTAAGCAGCAAATCTTCCCCAGAAAAAAAGGTCTGTAACAAGTAACAGGTATGTCTCCAAAATGCAGCAGGGAAAGAACAGAATCCTCTTTAACAAGAGTCCTTATTTTGGATTTTAAAAAGGAATAATAAAATCTGTGTCTTCCAAAGCCTTGGGGAGAGTCTGAGGGGACAGGGAGGATTCCCCAGTTCAAGGTATTCGCATACTTCACTGCTTATAGAAAAAGTATTTGAGGCTCAACATGACAGATGGGTCCATTTTAAACTGCAACATAAATCATATTGAAGATAAAGGCTCAGGAATAACTCATTGAACAAGCTGCAGGTTTCACAAGAGAAACAGCCCCAGCTCGGGGTGTCCGTGGGTCCTGCACGTGCACTGCGCTCGTCGGACAGGACGCAGCCACCCAAATACAGGGATTTCAGCTCCACCAAGCAAAACAGAGGCTGTGCCCTCCGTATCAAAGCAACTGAGTCCTGCATCTTGGTACCTTCAAAGTGCAGCAATCGGCATAACGACCAGCACTTCACTGGGGTGAAGCTGGTCATGCAGTGGGCAGTACATGAAGCTGGTCATGCAGTGGACCAACAGCTCCTCTTGTGATGAAGTTTTAAGTCATACACAACCATCAACACACTTGGGAACTTTTTTGCACGTCACTGCACAACACAGTTTATCACATTTATTATGTGAAATCAAGGCCGGCATCCACAGCACTCTGTCCTGGTCATTGCCAGAAAGAGATTTGAGGGCTCTGATGCATCTCATGCCATCCTCCCTCTGCACCACAGCCATTACAGACCAGGTGCCTGAAAGCTGCATTTCTCCCCTTCCATTCTCCCTCTACAATTTACAAATATATTTCTGTCTTGCTTTGCTCCTCTGAGGTTAAACGGGACAAGATCAAGAGCTGTGACCGACGATTCTGTAAGGTCTGGTTTTGTCTGGTTCAGGATGTCGATACCTCATTTACAGCTGAATGGAATAAGAAGGTGAAGGAGCCTCAAGAAACACTGCCCGCGGCCAAAACATTGCAGTGTGTCTCTCCAGAGCAAAACTGACTGATAACACGTAGACAAAAGTCACCTGCAGCACAAATCCTCCCTCGCTTTTTAGCCAGCAAGACCCAACTGCAGGGGCAGAACCTTCTTGGCAGCAGATCCACCATCAAACCTCACTCTGACTGTGGAGATGTGAACTGTCAGCAGAGAGGGAGGCAGAAGTGGATTTGGAGGATGTTCACACATCACAAGCAAACGCACAAGACTGCAGCACAGGTGTGCAAATTGTTCAGTGAGGTCCATGCGTTGCCCATTGATTTCTGGTCTCTTCTACCTGCATTTTGACAGCACACATGTCCTGCACCAATGTCAGGGACAACAGTTGTAGCTTCCTGCCCCCCGTCCTCTGGAAAGGCTCTGTATCCATTTCCCATACTCAGCCATCTGAAAGTGGAAGCACTTTCTCTTTCCTGCGGCCCATTACCATGCTTTTTTCACACCATCATAAGTTACAGTCTGTCAGCATTTCTATTATAAACCTCTGCAAGTCAGGCAGAAGGATTCATTCCAGCAAAGACTGTGGTGCTGATGTGATTCTGGATTTTTTTGCCCCTCTAACAAAAATGGCAGCAAGGAACTAAAAGCCACACAAAGCTTTTGCCTTCCTAGAGAAGTTTTCTTTCTTGAAAGGAAGAAAATTACAATGAGGGTGGTGAAACACTGGAACAGGTTTCCCAAGGAGCTGGTAGAAGCTCCATCCCTGGAAACATTCCAGGTCACTTTGGATGGGGCTTTGAGCAACCTGATCTAGTTGAAAGATGTCCCTGCGTAACTGCAGAAGGGTTGGACTAGATGACCTTTAAAGGTCCCTTCCAACCCAAATCATTCTGTGATTCTATGAAAATCTGGGCGTAGCATTCCTCCTTCACAGGCACACAAGGATTTCTCCAGCACTATATCACTTTCCAAGAACAGTTTTGCCTACAATTTGATGGCTGGCAAGCAAAAGCTTACATCTGTCTTGACTACATAATAAATTTACTGATGGGTGGGACTTATATATGTCCTGCACTATTAAACGTCACAACCCAGGCAACCACCACGCTTGAAAATCAAACATCTTCTCATGGGTAAATGCACGTGAAGCTGGTGATTTCTCAGAGTGAAGCTCTGCTGTGGACGCTGGGTTTTGGGGAGCAGCATGGCACATAGGTGCGATGGAAACCACAGTGAGTTTGCCTACACGTATGTGTAGCCAAGTTTGTCCAAGTGACCATGAAACAATCACTTTATAATCCCATGTCCTCACACCGAGCAAGGTTTGTTTTTCATACAGCAGGTGTATGGCTGCACACAGGCAGCAGCAGGGGATGGCTGATCACTCCTTGGTTGCACGAGCATCTCCATCAGACACGTCAGTCTGAAAGTCATCCTCCCAGTGCTAATGCACGAGTACTGATTCAATCCCACCCTTCCTGACCAATGAAGAACTGAGAACAGATCATTTTTTTTATACTCCGAAATTTTGGCTTGAGCCATAAGCCCACATCTGCTCCTAGTAGTATGAATGTACACCAGAATGATGCTCCTCAAGCTAATGGCTTCATTCCAGATTTACACTGACTGTCATCAGAAACTAGTAGGTGGAGCAGCTCTCCCAGGCTTTATGATTTTAAAGTAATTCAAACCAAACAAAATTATATTACTTTAAGTTGATCTAACCTCCTTATCTGAAGCAACAGCTCCCTGTTCTCCAGTATTTCTTCTCTTCCCCTTTGGGAAGTTCAGTGTTGTTTGAACACTATGTGGCACATTTAAGCTCTGGGTGGCAAATGCTTCTCTCATTTGTAATTCTCCAGGTTGAGAGAGATGCCAGAGAAAGCAGAAGAAACAGCTTCAGTAAGAAAGTGGAAAAAGCAAATTGGTATTTGACTTGCGCTGATTTGGATCAGCACCTGCTTTAGCACCATGTTTAGACTCTGCTTAGCAAAACAGATCTTTTTCCACGCAGACAATAGAAACTGTATTTGAAAATAAGATCGTCTGAATATTCCTCATGAAAGCAAGACACACATTTCCGAACCAACATACACAATAAAAACAAAGCAAGCCTAAAAAACCAGACTATTTTTGACACTGGTTTTACTGGATGTCCTGTGTCAGTCTGCAATGCAGCGTCCAAAGGGCCCTTCTCATAAGCAGACGATATTTGATATTTCTCATTTAAATCAAGAGGAACTTTCTTCTTTGTGTCCACTAAAAATAGAAGTGAGAAGGATAATGAGGCAAACCCTCCAGCCCTCTCAACTTTAAGCCTTAAATATTTCTGCTGAGCAGAAACTGAACCTAGCATTGAACCCAGCAATTTCTTTGCAAACACATAAGATATACTTTAAAAAAATATATATATTATGGACCTCAGATATAAACACAGGTATATTTAGTTCAGCTTAAAATACACTTATTGATCCCCTAAAAAAAACCCAAAAAACACGAGAATTTTCCCTTCTTGTATCACTCCTCTTGGCTTCAGGTTGATAACACATCAGTAATGCCACAAGTGAAACAACCAGCTAAGTTATAACTATCAAAGCTCCGTTGACTTCCCAGCTTTTCAACTTCCAATTTCACCATTTCCTCACTGCGAGGAACAATTTCAAGAGGAGAATAAGCCATAACAATCCTCCCTTAGTGCTTTGAGTAGAGTAGAGAGAAAATGATCTATTTTGGAAGCAGCGTTTTTCATGGCTGCTGTCGTGAGACGATGTGTCGTGTTGGGGTTTTTCAGGTGAGGACCATTTGCCACCCCCAGCAGCAAGAATGGGTCAACAAAGTTGGTTTTTTGCAGGGAGGGCACTTTGGGGTGTGAATCACCAGAGCCTGAAGGACGTGCAGGGGAGAAAGGAAATTGCTTTCTGTCAGAGATGAGGGGAAAAATATACTTGTGCCAAAGACTACTCCAAGGAAGAAGATGAAACAATAAAGTTGTTCCAGGAGATCCCATTTTACACACTCCAGTTACTGCCCAGATGAGTACAAAATAAAATAAATTTTAGCTAATATATACTGAGGTCTACTGACAAAAGCCAGCAGAGTCTAAAATTAATTCTTGCTCACAGGAATGACTAAATGAAAGAGGATGGACACTATCATTATTTTATCAAGGGATGCTGTATGAGGAGTCCTGGGCTCATCGGCTGACTCTGCTGCAAAAAATTAGAGATGATCTTTCAGTTGAACTTCTCTGTAAGCAGTCAGCACTTGCCACCACAACTGGAGATTTGCTCCCACAGCTCTTTTGCTGAGTCCAAAAAAAAGGACATGCAACAGTTTATTTTTGCCTGATTAATGATTCTGATGAGGAAGTCTTTCCCACTGTAGCATTTGCTAATTGCATTTGAATACACCCATTAATTTAATCACTTAGCAGTAGAAGAAATGTCCCTTTGTAAAAGCCAAGCTCATGAGAATCATTCCCGCCTCTCTCCTATCAGTATTGCACTGGTTTAACACCTCTTGCTTCCAAGATGAGAAGCTGACCTGCAAAGCTCATGAGCATTGGGATGACAAGGCAGTAGCTGAACAAACTGAGCCCATTTTCATAGAATCATAGAATGGTTTGGGTTAGAAAGGACATTAAGATCATCCAGTTCCAATCCCCCTGCCAGCAGCAGGGACACCTTCCACTAGACCAGATTGCTAAAAGCCTCATCCAACCTGCATTTTTCTTTACCCACGCTGTCCCACCTCTCAGCAGCTGGAAAATACACTTTGCAGCATCCATCCCATCCATTCACTTGTGTCAGTCACCGTTTACAGAACACAACCTTAGACTCATACCTGTCTGCAGAAACATTGGGAAGATCTAGATCTGAAACCCTCCATAAATATTTTCTCCTGTTACTGATGAGAAGGGACCTACAGCTTTTTCTTTCCTTTGTGGTCTTTAACTCGTTTCAAAGGAGGTATTCAATGAGCCCCCTCACAGGAATAATTTACCACACCATTAACTGAACGGAAAAAATATCTGGTGTCTGCATTAGGGGCTCAATCACCTTTCAGAGAAACACTGTGAAGAACTCATTATAGTAATTACTAACGAGCTGGCCTCTTTGGGCTGTAAATGTTTTGTGTGTAACTGGCAAAGAGCTGCAGTCAGAGCTTCCCAGATGCAAGAGAAAGCCATCAGACCAATAAATGGCCCTATAGTTCCTGAGAAAAACATGCTCGGAAATGAAACTGGTCATTTTTTTCAGCTTATTAGTTTCTCCTTACTAATCTGACCTTTTTGGAAATGGAAAATGACATCAAGAAGTGGAGCTCTGTGGAGTCGTGACAGCTCTTCAATAATCAAAGCTTTTCATTGACACTTCTTTTTTTTTAATGCTGTAGGAGCTTCTTTCAAAGTTGGATTTTTAACTATTTCAATTAAAATGTCTGTTTTAAACTGTCCTTAAAAACATGGATATGTTTAGAATCTAGCAACATGGAAACAAATTCTGTAATTCTTCATGACACTCCCCCTCCATCAAAAAATGTAGCAGACAGCAGAAAAAGGATGGGAGTTTCAGAACTATGCTGCAAGTACAGATGTCCATATTCCCATTGGAAAAACAAAGGCCAGAAGCACAACTCTGAGGACTTTCAAAAATGGACCTTCCTCTAATTTATGTTTGCAGGGACCTACTGATGAACGGGCACTAAACTTCCCAAGCTGGTACAGTAGCCCAGGACTGCTGAGATAGAAACTGTCTATTGGCAGAAGATACAGAAGATAAAGGTTCTGGAAAAGAGGGTTTGATTGTTCTGGGACGGTGCTTGTAGAGCGGTGACACTTAGGAAGTCCAAACCTTCCTGAATTACATACCATATCCATAGCTGCCTGTTCCTGGTATTGTCTGAACGACAGCAGCCATAAAAATGAAGCATTATTGTCAGGGAAATTGTTTCCCTCTGAGTCACAGGCTTAGAGCGCAAACGGCTTGTAAAACTAATGAGTGCTCCTACCAAGGCTGCAATTTATCTAGTTATTGGTTTTAAAATTCTTCTAAATCTCCTATTTGAGCACCGGTTGGGTGATATTCCCACCTGTTGCTCAAAAACTCCAGAGATTATGTATCCAAGATTAGCTTGCAGTGAGCAGGGAAAGAAGAGCTGTCGTATTTTACGGTGTCTTTCTGCTTTTTATCAGCCCTTTGGAAAGGGCTTTTCTTCTTTGCCTCAGTTTCTTCATCTCTAAATCATAGGTAATGCCTCACAGTCGTGAGCTGAAGTTGGCTAGAGTTTGGTCAAAATTTAAAAAATTAAAGGCTCAGTGTTTACTAGATACTGCTAATACTGAACTAAACTACTGCCAGGGGTCATTTAGAAAATAAACAATAAGTTTTTCCTTGGGTAACAGTCTCACTAGAGCTACTAGAGTATCAGTGAGCTGAAGAAGTGATACCACGCCTAAAAACTTGCCTGTTCCCCCGTTCCAGCGATATTAGTTAGAGTAATAAATAATATTACCACTCACCCTACAAGAAAAACCCAAAATGAAAATAAATTCCTCTCTTTTGTCCATGCTTACAATGGGTAGACTGAGTCAGGGCAGAGAATAAAGCAGCCAGCGACGAGGTGCTGCTGCTTTCAGTAGCGCTTTGAGCCAAAAAAGCCCATGACTCCTCCAGCAAACTGGACTCCAAACTTTGACAGCTGGACTATTGTTGTTTACAGAAATATTTGAGATGTTTAATTCCCCAGAGAGCTACAAACTGCTGGGCCAGGAACAATGTTAAACTTTGAGAAATACAGGAGGCATGACGCCAAAGCAGTAAATCTAACATCTGCAAGAGAAACTCCATTTAAATTTGCCAAGAACCAAAAACCCTTTCCGAAGACAGACAAGGCATGGTGGCACCCAGCTTTCCAGCTGTTCCTTTCTTGTTTCTATTGGGTAATCATTTATTTGTTGCCTCTTTAGCTAATTGTGCAACTGTTATATTTCATAAACAATAGCTACTTTATTTAGAATAAAAAAGGAAGTGAACAACAGAAATTACGTATGCCAACACAAAGACAGCATGGGCCAGACATCCAGCTGCTACAAACTGACTTCAGAGGAGCAATGCCCATCTGTGCTCACATACAGGCAGTGGGATGGTGTTGCTGGGTTTTGGATGGACTGGTTTCTACTTTGTCCAAAACTGGCTCCAGGATATTGGATGGGTCACCTAAAACCTTAGTGCTTCAGCTTCCCATCTGTAAATCTGTAAATCCAAGCTCTGTAGCCCAAGGAAACAACATAAACCACAAACACAAGATGTTACCACTGGTGAGGGACTTGTTTGGCTTTTCCCTGTTATTCAACTACAAATTAGGAATTGTTCTGGTTTAACAAGCAGCTCCTGGTGCAAACAGGATGCTCCATCTCCTCGGTGTCAAAGGTGGAAGAAAACACTTCCTGAAGGGAATTTAACAAATCACAGGGGTGATTCTGGGGTTTGAATGAACTGAAATTGTTAGAAGGCAACTGAGTTTGATTTGTTTCCCACCAAACATCTGGAAAAGTGTGAAGCAGAGTACATGGTGTCGTGAGTATTGAGAGACTAATGAATATTGTCTTGCCAATCTGCTGGGGATGCAATAATCAGAGAGGGTCAGCAGAAATCCTGAAACTGGCTTAAAAAACAAGATGTAAAAATTAAACCAACTGGGTTTGTTCACATCAGCTGAGATCTTTGTTTTGCCCTCAAGATGGTACTTCTCTTTACCAGAGAGGTTAAAAACTTTAAGAAAAAAAGAAAAAAGAAAAAAAAACCCAAACCAACAAATTTGTCTCATAAGAAAGATGTCAACGATTATGAGACTTGCAATAAAGTCAGGAAACCTGCAAATGTCTTCTTGAATGTGTCACTATTTGCTGTTTGTAGCTGAAAGAAGGGATGGAGGATACTGTTAAAGCAGGAATTTAAATTTCTTTTGGAGCTGCCTACTTGAGTAGCTCTGCTGATTCAAACTGTAAGATGTGACACTAACAAAACGCTGGGCTTAGCAATTCTGTCTTTAGAAAAAACCCTCTATTGGCAGAGTTTTATAAAAAGCTAAAATTCAAACACTGGAAACATACAGGTTGATAAAGCTCAGTTGAGTACAGCAGATCAGAGGGTCAAGTTTTATCAAGCACTCACACAAAACCAGCTGTCTCAGAGAGCCTGGGAGGGGGATTTGGTTCCCGCTGCAGATAAAGGTGACACCGAGGACCACACCAGATGCTACATTTGCACCGATACTGCCAGTAGAGCCACACGATGGCCATTCCTGCCTGTTAATTGTTTTATTACCACATTTCCTTCTCATCCAAGACTCATTAATCCATGATGTGCAGAAGTAGCATTACCTCGTTTTGCAGACTGAGAAATTCAGACCTTTTTTTGGACTCATTTAAGCTATTCAACCCATGGGAGAATGTCATCTGTGGACGTACAATGCCATGGATATTTTAGCTTATTTATAATTTATGCAATTTGGACATTACTGTGTCATTAACTGCCCAATTCTGACTTGTACCATGACATCCAATATCACCAACCCTATTTATGTGGAACAAAAATAAGCATCTAGAAATATGTTCATGCAATCTAAGTTAAAATCAGACTATATTCAGCATTTAATAACCCTGACACGATTATATCTTTGGAGCAAAAGCTTCACATTCAAGACACTTCTTTAGTGTGTCATTTATTTTTATGTGCACAGAACTGAATAAACTTCTCATAAAATAAAGAAGATTTTTCAGGCCAGTATTTAAACTTGTTATTTCTGTTAACTATATCTATAAAACACAGCAAGAGAGTATTCTTTGTAAAGAATATTATCCTGTGATCAGCTACATCTGTACCCACAGCTTCAAACTTAACTTTCTCTATAAGAACAAATAATTCAAGCAACAGTTTTAGACAATCTTTCATGTTTCTATTTCTTCACTGTAACACCACACTGGCCTTTTTTCCCAAGCAATCAGAAAAACTGGTGGGCCTAACTTTCCAGAAAATGTGATTTCATTGTTTTTAAAAATAATAAATGTCATAGTCCTTAAAAACAATTTATTATTTAAAGATAATAAATGGGAAATACAAACTGCAGTGAAGGAAACTACTCATTCTACACACTTTGCAACAAGTGGAGTAACCCAAGTCTTGCTTTAGGTTCATGAGAAACTCAGGCTTCGCAGGCAAAATGAAGGTACCTGAAGCTCCCGTGGACTTCGGAGTAGATGAGGGATGACTCTGGAGCAGCTGCCCAGATCAGGGGCAAATTGTGATGCCTTTTCTCATCTTACCTAACAAGAAATTCTGAAATAGCTCCTGACATGGTCAGAGGTGAAAAGGGATGGTAGGAAAGGTGTCAAACTATTCTTGGGGTGTTTTTTTCTTTCTACAGAAATGTTTCTTTCCCTGAAAAATATCTAATTTTGAAAGGCATGTTAATTGTGAGGCTTCATTTAGAAAACCCACGAGTCTCGATGATGTTTAAGTGTATCCTCCTCTTGTGCTCAGGCTGGCATTTTAGCAGAATTTTGTGTGCACTTTCCAGCTCTTTTCAGTAATGTTGTTTTCATTCTACCTGAGCACGTTCATTTGTCAAAATTATGACATTTCCAACAAAAAAGAGCAAGTAGACCATTCAGTACTAATTACAGAGTATTCAAATGTTTGTCTCAGTTTGAATCACTATTTTTTATTTATTAGCTTTTCTAGATGTTCCTGCTAAAGTGCTTTTACCTCTGTAGCAATCAATAGGATTTTCAGTAGGGAGGGAGCACCTCGTAACTTTTTTCATGTGGTAAAGCCTCATGGAAGAATTTAAGTGCATTTTTCTTGTTGATGACAAGTGGGAAAATCATTTGTTTCTAAATTACCCTAACTGCAGAAAACAATGCCCTCTTTGTTTTGACTTTCCTAGGTTTTATAATTAAGCTTTGAACCTTGACTTCATGGCCGACTTCACATTTTATATCTAAATTGCTCACACTGCATTTGTAAACATTTGCTGGGGGCATTTATTTCAGCAAGTGGAAAGCAGGAAAAAAAAAAATCAAATATCCCTGTAGACAGGGATAACATATATTGCATTAACCTCCTTTCCTCACTTTCATCTGTAGCCTTTGCAGCAAGATTGTTTGGTAAGGCAATAAAATTAAACTTTATTAAAGGACAAGAGGAGCAACTGTCACCGGTATGAAACTGGGGGAGCAGCATTTTGCAAGCAACGCTTAGAAGGACTGGGATTTTCCATCAACCCTGTTGCGTGCCAAGCCCAAGCCTTGAGCTCGGACTGAAGCCAGGCACGTGGAGAGATGAGATCATTGCAATACGTCAGGTAAAACCAGAACAGAAGAGAAATAAAAGTGCCGTCCTCTCCTCCATAACACAGAATATATAGGTAAATAGAAAAGGTTTTGATTAAAGTGTTCAAAACCCTCAAAGTGAGTCAGAAATTCATTTCATTTTCAAACACACCCACAGCTCCTCAGTCTTGGAGTTACTTTAGCATTTTAGCGTCTAATTTGCTTCTGAAAATGTAGCTTTAACAACTTCTGAAGGTGTAGGTCAAGGAGGGCAACAATTCTGGGTGTCCAGCCCTCGATGGCTGGGAGATGCCTCAAAATGAGAGGCCTGGAAGCACATTTAGTTGCTGCCTGAGCTGCAAACATAGTCAGTGTAGATATAACCTACCTAAACTGGGTATCACCTGCAAAAGCCACCTGAGATCCTCGGTGGACAGGCATGTGGACAGCATTATCTGAACCTCGTGCTACCATGACCACTCTGCCCTGATGGACCATCTACCCTGCAAAACCCCTGGAGCTGATCAACACAGCCTACAGTCTCACTTTTCAGATGCCAAGCAGCTCTAGCTCCAACTGTCTTTCCCAGTGTGAGACTCCCTTGGCTAACAGTAAGAATGACTTAAGAGTTTCTGAGAACTTTTCATCTTCCTGAGGCTCCCAAACATGCTTAAACAACAACATCAACATTACAAGTTAATTTGCCCTGTTAATCGCCCAGCCCATCACTCCGTTCTCCCCTGGCAGCTGCCTAAGGGAACAACCATTCTCTTTGGCACAAGCATTTTGATGGATGAAGGGAAAGCATTTCATTTTGACACTTGATTGACAGCAAGTGTCCCTGTTAATTACAACCCAAAAGAGAGAAAGAGAAGAAAATGATAATACAGCTCCATAAACTAATTTTGGTGTCATATTTAGGGGGTTCTTAGAAGACGTGGAGAGTGAGCCGAGACTGCACAGTGCGAGAGTTTAATTTACTCTATTTCTTATAAAGTCAGGGTGAGATCAGTGTCAAACCTGCTAGAGTTCAATAGTGATATAAAATATTAGATACTTAGACTTGCGCAAATAGAACAACCTCCCCATCTGCACAGAGGCCACCTCTGCTCTCACCAGAGTAACTTCAAGATCTCTGGTGGCCTTCATCCTTATCTCTGCTGGTGTAATGCAGAATGGTGTGCTTCCCTCTGCATTTCTTTTCTGTAATGTCTTGCATTGATTTCAGGCTCACAGATCACCAGCCTGACAAGGGTTGAGTCAGCAATGGCTGGGCAAAGCACTCCAGATACTCGAGGGGCTGCTCTGCCAGCTTGGGGAAGGGAAAAGCACTAGGAAACCCCAGCATAAAAATGATTTCATGTCTTTTGAAACCCCCTCCTCTTCTCCAGCTTCCAGCATTTCCCTTCCACTCACATATCAGCAACCATGGGCAGAAAGGGAGAGCCAGAGGAACCACATTGCCTGCACGGTGTCAAACAGCACATCCAGAGCAAAGACTGGGACAAAACCCATCCCTTCAAATAAAGTCTCATGAAGCCTATAAGGATTCAGTGCAGGTTTCCTCAGCTCTCTCCTACAAATCTGAGACCAACAGACAGTAGTGGCTCAAGGAAAATCCCACAGCAGAGGCCTCTGGTTTCATTCACAGGGTTTTGTGCATCCCATTAAAAAGAAAACGACTCCAAACCTATTTTCTGCCTCCCCGCCAAGGCAGCATTCCCTCACCTGAACAGCTGTCTCTGCTCTTCCCAGGTTTGCCATGGCAACAAGAAAACTGTGTATTACCAGTATAAAATGGACAGGTTCAGCTTTTAAATTGCCCTTCTGTCTCTAGCAGGGTTACGACATCTCCTAGCTGCAAGACGTGCGAGACCGGCAATACGGTCACTGCCATGAAAAGCTGCAGCCCAGTAAATCCCAGACAGTAAATACATAATTGGTTGCAGGCTCGTGCAAAGGTCAGGCAGGAGTTCCACGACTTTGGAAACCAAGAGGTAACGTGGTCAGAAAATAGGGGACATTGGCTTCCTATTTCATTTTGTTGTGGGCACTGTGGGGACGAGCTGGGCAAGCAGCGAGCGAAGCACACCTTCCTCTAGCACATCCTCCTCTGGACAAGCTGGAGGGGCTGAAACAGGAGCGTTTCCATCGGGGAAGCACTCACCAAACTGTAAAAGGACATTACAGAGCCAAGCCAGGGTTTCTTAGCAACAGCATCACATACAGGTCCATTAACTCCAAATTCCTCCACGAGTTAAATCCTGAGCTTGGAAAAAAAAATCTTCAAACGCTTATTGATAGCCTGAGCTAAAGCATGTGTTTTGTTCAGCCTGATAAAGGGGAAAATAAAAGGTAGTCATTGAAAAGCAAAGACCGGAAGTGACTTGCATTTTGGGGAGGACTCTTTGGACATCTTAAAGGTGTTGGACTCGCAGGTGGCTCATAATCAAGTTATGGTGAGCTGCCGTGGTGGAGCTCTACAAAAGCCTCAGCCGTAGAAATTGCTCTTGCAATTCTGCGAGAGGATTGCTTTGGCCAAGAAAGCAACTGAAAAGCAGCTCATAAAACACAATTAAAAAACCCCAAAACACAGAGAATCAGAGGGCAGGAAGTGATTTATGTATTATAGCAGTTTGATTTTCCCCTTGCAAAGTTCTTATTTGTGGGACTCCATTGACTCATTTCATTGGCTTTACTCCTGATTTACCGGTGGCACAGCAGCCCAAACAACAGCGAGACTAGACGAGGTGGCCAGGACGCTCCTCCTCTCCCCTTTTATGATATTTCTATTCTGATTGTAGTTGACAGCAACTGTGACTTTATTTCACCCCCAAGTAGCTCTTTATTTCTCAGAACACATCCTTTTTGAAAGATGCAATGGCTTGAACAGCTCCGTTTCGGTTTTGGAAAGCTGCATCTTAAATGCAGCAGAGCACAGACTGAAAACACCATCGTGAGAGTCAAAGTGTGTTGACTATATTAAATAGTAAATATTAAACACATTTCAAAGACAATTCTAAGATACTCTCAGAGGTGGCAGATGGATGCTGTTTGAACCATCAGAGCTGGTAATACTGCGCTTGCATGTACAGCACACAAACACAGGTTATCTGTATGCAGTACTTTAAACATTACATTTTCACAACCTATTTAGACTACACGTATTCTTCATCTTTCTTATTAAAAGGGCCCTTTAGCTGGTGATCATTAAGTCATCATCAGAGGTTATGAAGTTAACATGAGAAAAAGGTATGAGAAGTACATTTTTAGGCTGTATCAGTGCACTGGAAAGTTCTCTCTCTTGAAAAGGTCAGTTCCTTTTAGATTGTCTATTTGCATCAATTTTCAGCTGTCAACCCCTGCTCTTCCTCCAACAGAAATGGGGAACCTGTATCAGATGTAGTTCTCAGACTGAGTTACACACAGGTATTGCTTTTATACAGAGACAAACAAAAAACACCTTATAAATTTATATCAACTGTAATTTTGATTCATTTTACTGTATTAATACCTTTAGAAGTAAATAGCTTAAAATTACACTCTAAAATACTTCCACTGGTATTCTGACAAGAATAAAGGACAGATTGAAATCTATGAAATAATTTCCATAGATTTCTAGAAGAGAAGCAGCCATGGTCAAGAAGTAATTTGCTTGTACAATCTACAGCACCATCTGTCTAAAACATATTTAGGTGCCAATTACAGTGCCCGGGTCCAGTGGATTCACCTAATCAGTTCTTCAGCCGTGGATCAAATCCTTCCAATCCCTTTGTGATTTGCATGAGGAGTCGAAACGATAAACTCTTTAATAATGCCAACAGATAGCACAGGCTGAACTAGAGGAGAATAGATACGGCTTTCTTTAATGAAAAGAACATGAGGTTTATCATGTTTTCACTATTAAACTCAGACGAGATTAGGCTAATGAAAAGCAAAAACAACCTCCCTCCAGAATTGCTCCTCAGCCTTAGAAATGTTTGCAGCAAGGAGAATATCAAACACCTCCTCGCAGTTTTTCCTCCTCGTGTGACATGTCACAGCGCTCCCATCACCACCAAAAAATAACATTGAGGTAGAAGACCTCAATTTTCTGGCTTTTTCCACAGCCTCCTCTTGTTGCTCTAACGGCTTTTTTTTATATGATAAATGAAATAAACAAGCAGCCACACACATAAGCTTTTTTTTGCCACATTTTAAACCCTCAAATAGCTCCTGTCCTGAGAAGAGTCTTCATTAGTGTGCATTTCCACCCCAAGATGAAAGAAGTATTTGAGGCTAAAGTTCTCCCTGGAACAGGAGAGGATCTCAAACTGCTAATATGTCATTATGTTTCTGTTCATTAGCATCTCTGAAAGCTGACAAATATGTTTTTAATGACTTCTTCTTTTCCTTAATTCTCTTTAAGGTATTTTTCCCTTACTGCACTGCTAATAAGGTGTCAAAGTCTTGTCCTGAAACTATACAACACCATACTGCAGCTCACGCTCTGCTGAAAATGGGAACATTTTCTCACAAACACAAATTAAACAAAGTATTTACTGGTACGCAGAGTCAACTTGTTAACACATTAAAACTTTCCCCAACCTATTTAGTCAAGATTCAATTTCCAATGTGGTTTAAATAAAAATGTATAGGGAGATCTTTAGTGATAAGAACTTTGTTTGGACCCAGGCAGAATTTTTCACTGTCACAAGTCGGCTTGTAAAGGTTTTTATAAATATATATATAGATAGATATATATAAAAATAAATGTGTGTGTATTTATTTTATATATATAAAAAAAAATAAATGTGTGTGTTTGTATTTATTTATGTGAGTATTTACACACACACACACACACACACATATATAACGGTACTGGGTGCAGCACTATTCCCCATGGGGAGCAGCATTCAGATTGAAGCAATTCTACTTAATATTTCTACAGTATTTTGTTGCAAAAGAAACAATTAAATAAAGAATGCTTCGAAGCTATCCACCAAATACTATGGTTCCCTCTATTGTTCTCTAGCAAATCAACAATCTTGGAATTGAAATCAATCTTTTTGTATAGTTTAGACAGTTTTATAATTTAAAGCCAGATTCCAGCAGGAAAGATTTGCGTCAATACAACACAATTTCTGGAAGATAGATGTTAGCACAACGTCAAATCTAATCAGGGACGACACGTTGCTGTTATTTGATTCCGCTTTTCAAATTTATTTATCTCCAGTTGTTACTTTTTGCAAAACACTAAGTTGGGAACATTTGTCAGTAACATCAGTAAGGGTAGAGTATGATGAGCACACAACTTTCCCCACCTCCAGACCATTCACGCAAGTGCTTATTTTAATTCTTCCTAAGTACAGCATTTTAAAGCCCATCTAAGTGTTTTGCTGAAGTGGGTTCTGGATAGTGATAAATGAATCATTACGAGGACAAATTACCCAAATTGGGTCATAATGGACTGTGCTATGCAAACTCCAGAAGTGAAGTGGGGAAGCAGCCAGTGACTCATCCAGCAACAACAGGGAAGAGGCTGATTATTGCAAATGAATACAAAGGGCAAATGTAAAGTTATTCAGAATGGAATTTGATGAGTTCACAGCTCTCACTGACCTCATACGAGGCCTTAAAATGGTTTGAGGAAAACTAGGAAAAGCAAAGTTTAGTGATCCCCATTTTGCAAAGTCTGTGTGTGCTTAGCAACTTATGGATGGCACAATTTGGAGACAGCGGTTAAACTGGGGAACATACCATAAACCACAGTGTGGTTCTTTTTAATCTGGGGGAGAAAGGTGCAGGCAGGTTGGAACAGGGGCATTTGTAGAAATAATGCTGATTATATATATATATATATAAAATAAAAACAAAGGCTCCTTGTTTAGCACAGGAGCCCCTGGGGGGCATGCCCTGTCCTGTACATCTTTATGATACCTAACACTGTGGAACCAAAAGGTAAGTATACAAAACAGAAGTGCAGATGTTCCATATGCCAATTATTTCCATAGTCTAAAGTACCATGAGAAAAAGAAGAGCACGTTCAAATGAGGTTATTCATGAAAAAAAATAAAATTACTGAAGTTTTTATACAACATGCAGTATAGACCATACTGCGTCTTCCTTTAACACACGTGTTGGCCATCCATAGATGTGCAATACCGAGCACAACAAACTGCTGCTCTGCTCCTGCACTGAAATCTCCCTGCCCGTTGGCAAGCACTGCTCTTGGCCAGTGCTCAGCAAAGGAAGGCTACAAGAGCACATGAAGATCCGCTCCCTCCTTGCTCAGTTCCTGGGCCAAGGTAATCTTTCTTGACTTTGAAAGGGACACAAAGAGGAAAAACATCATATCGTCCACACAACTTGGTTCAGAGCGGTGGGTTTGACATCTGCCTGATGGGCCAGGGGCTTTTTTTGGCTTTGCACGAAGCACAGATGTGCCAAAACCCACATCTGACCGTCCCTGATGGAAAGCAAGGTTTGGAAGAGCTTCACAACAGCCCCGAGCATACATGAGAGGAGGATGTTGTCACAATAACCTTAAGAAATAAAACAGAGAAGCAGACAAACCCTTTCATCCCTGTCCTC
Source organism: Antrostomus carolinensis (assembly GCF_000700745.2). Taxonomy (NCBI): domain Eukaryota; kingdom Metazoa; phylum Chordata; class Aves; order Caprimulgiformes; family Caprimulgidae; genus Antrostomus; species Antrostomus carolinensis. The sequence continues at coordinate 49,800 of NW_010333968.1, forward strand.
CCCTAATCACATGCAGAGATGACACTGAGCTCCAGACAGAGGAATTAATTACTCAGTTAACCCAGCTCCCTTTAACGTGGCCATTGCTTTCTGGTGATAAGGAGGGAACAATGCAATTTTTCCTTTCCTGAGAAAGCCTCCAGCCTGTTTTCCTTTGGTTACTCCTACACGTTGCTTTTCCCGTAACAGAAGTATCTGACATTTTTTTCTTTGATGGAGTAAAATAATAAACACGAGATGAAAAAGGAGAGGGGCACCCTTTTGGCTGGAAATCTGAGAATGTGGCTTCCTTCTTCCAACCACATCTTCTGAAGTTGCCTCAAATGAGGGAAAAAAAAAACAAAGCAGAAGGAGTCACGAATTCATAAAAAGCATGACAATGGGCTTAGCCAAAATCAGATTGCTTTTATATTCAGTATAACCAATTTCTGGTATTTTCAGTAAATTGGTTTCATTGTAGCTACATCAATTCTCCTATGGCTTAATTAATTACACCACTCCCAAGCGGTACTGAGATGAGAAAACACAATAGGGGAACTTCTCCTCCCAGTTAAACTGGTGTAAACCCAGAGATTGAGCATTTCTCAATTGATGGGTTATGATTTTCCAGAATGCACAGCAAGGTTGTGAGGTGTGGAGTGTTATATTATAACTTGAGGCAAATAAGACTCAAACTCCTACGCCTTTCAAGGTCAAACAAGCTCAAGTAGCATAAAATCGTCTTATCATTAATGCACTTTTATGCACAAAAAATTAAAGAGAATTAGAGGCATTTTCATTTTAAATAAAGGGCTGCCAAGCTGGAGGGGGGGGGATTAAGCTCTGAATTAACATTTGGATAGGCCAAGGGATGACCTCTTCAGCTGCCGAGTCCCAAACGTAGGATGCTGTATGTGACAATGAGTGATGCCTACACACACACACACACACACACTTCTGAATTATTCAGGCAAGAATCTTTAAAGGGGGAGGTGTCTTTTTATAGCTTTATGCTTCAGTTATTAATTTTCAACAAAAATAAATAAGTGCAGGTGGAACTGAGCACCAGTTCTGGGTGGAAACTGGAAGGCAGGACGCAATGAAGAGAACTGCAGAAGACCTGTTTAAACTGGAGATCAGCAAACCTTCCGTGGTAGCACAACCAGATTATTTTTTGTTTTCCAAACATGAGGGCAACATTTCTATTGGAAGTTGAGCTGGGGGTTTATCGGGTGGTCCCTGGCTCCAGCTGAATTTGGGACTCTTGATAGCACAGGCCTTGAGACCTGCTACACACCTGATTCACTAGCAAAAGGACATCACCCTGTATATAACATTTAGAGGTCACTAATGTATACAGAGGAAATAATAAATTAGTGCATACAAACGATCCACGCCGCTGTTCTCTTGAATCACAAACACAATCTTTGGTGCCTGAGGAACAGTTCACTGATCTTCACCATCATTCTGGAATCAACAGGACTAAATCATCCTACGCTTAAGTACTTTAGCTGTCCCCAGCACAAAGGAAAGCAGCTCAAAGGTATGTGTCTTTCCTTTAAATTATTTGTGCAGCATTTGGTGCTTGTGGAGATATTTATGTCTGAGGCTGCAGTAGATTGAAGTCACTCTGGAGGTCAGAGCCTGCTGGGTTCCCTTTCTGCAGAGGATGCTTTGGCCTTTGGAGTGATAGATTGGGAACAGTCTCTTCCCTCTCCCTGACACTTGCAAAGAATTCATTTACTGGAAGGTAAGAAGTGCTGGCAGTCACAGGCAACGTCATTTCTTCCTTTCTACATCGTTGGGTTTTTGGGGTTGGGTATTTTTTTCCCTTTTCACTGATTTATCCCCTTGTGTGCACTTGACCCCTCAGAAATAAAAGAAACAAAAATGTCAAATTCTGGACAATACTTTAGGCACAGAGAAAACACCAGAGCTCAGAGGGAACGGAGAAACAACAGGCATTCACGTAGAGATAAGCACCTTTGCAAAGAAGTAATCAGCTTTGTAACAATTTATGGATGGAGTCAAAGAAAAAAGCAAGGGCAGGTCCCCCCAACCCGAATCACCCAGCAGCTCCCACGTGGAGTCTGCCCCACTTTCAGGAAGGGTTCAGCTGGGGATCACCCCCAGGGAGAGGAACAGTGAAACTCAGCTGTGAATCAACTCAAAATTCAGAGAAATCAATGTGCACTACTCCAGACAGCCACTTCCCCATTTATTTTGTCCTAATGGCATGATATGCAGTGTGTATTAAAGATGAAAGTAAAGAGCAATTGGAGAAAAATTGAAGTTTAGGGAAATTTTGTGCTGCTAGTTCGCAACATTCTTGTGTTATTTTTTTGTGGAAATTGTGAATCTGGCCTCACATGCAGCTATAACATCCATTTCTGTTCAGAAGGGTGTTTTTTCTTGACTGTGTTGCTTGACTATAGGGATTTTTCAGTGCCCTTGTGCATTCTTAAGCTAATATTTTCCTTGCAAAATGTAGTGAGTTTGCTCTGAGCTTCACCCCCAAGTCATTCTTCCTGTTAATTTTTCTCACAAACATTTCTGCTCATGGCATTTCTGTCTCCTGCTGTAAATGACATTTATTAAAAAGCAGCAAGAAAGAAACCCACTATAAGTTTTTAAATACCTCCTCTAAAAGCGAGAGCAAGCAGACTCCAGAATCTTGTTTCTTTTATTTTTGCAAACAACATACCAAAAGCCCAAAACCTTTTTATAGCTTCAGCGTGACCTCCCTTGCTTCCCTCAAACAGTGACTTCATGTCTAAGCTATGGTGGGAGCTCTGCTGCGGTGCGATGCGGGGAGCAAGGGCTAGGAGTGCATTAAAATGCAATATTCCACAGGCTGTGATTTATGGTCTATCACTTAAAGCAAAGCATCATGCATCTTAATTGGCTGTGCCTTTCCAGCTACTTAGTTTGGTTGGGAGATGACAATTTTTTTCATCCACCATGAATTTTCATGGAAATAGGGATCTTTGAAAGGCTCAGGAATTGAAGACGCAAAAATAAAAGAGAGCTGCAAACCTAATAGTGTTTCTGTGCAATGCATCAAAATGGATCGTAGGAAATAATTATGCATTTTTCTTTGCCTGATTTACCAGTTCCAGGGGTTTCCTGATAGGATCAGGTCTACAAGTTCATGGAAAAAACCCATGCCTTTGCAGCCAGCCCCAGGGAGCTCACAGTCAGCAGAAGATCTCCAACATCTTCTCTTTCATCAATATTATCAGCAAATTATGAAAATCCATATGGACCCACTGAAAAACTAAACCAGCTTCAACTTTTGATTTGGCTCACCTCTGACAGGCAACGTGCCGTTTTCAGGGTATAAGATCCTGGAACTTTTAAATCAGGCAGAAATATTGTGTGCACTGGCAGTGTCCTACTTGAGGAAACTTTAATCTTCTTCAGCCACATAGATTTTCAGTTAAAAACTATAGATTTGCCATTGCAAACACTGTACAGATCAAAGAAACACATGTCCAACATCAGCGGAAAGGCATTAATTGTAGAGATGATGGTTCCGTGAGTCAATTATGGGGTTGTTATTTATGGATTTGTACCCAAAACCTATTTCTGGCCCATCTTGTTCATGTCTCTGATAAAAAGCATAGGTTGTGTTTTCTGTGACCTTCTCGGCCCCCATCTTTCTCAAGAGATTTTATTGTCTTTAGAATTTTTCTCTATCTACATAATTACAACCATATATCATTAATTCACCTGGTGTGAAAACAATCTCATACCACTGAACCACACTTCGCTGAGACAGTCTGTTCTCAGGGCAGAAAAATGTTAACAAATTCACGAAATACCAGAAAAGAGGGTTTTCTGTGGCAGGTCAGACAGTTGCCCCAACGCCAACACTCACACACCCACTGCAGACCCTCCATGTGTTTTTTCAAGCCTTGCAGAACCTCAGCTGAGATGGAGAAGGTGTTTCCAAATGCCCATCCTGCTCCAGCATGCCTTTGGCACATTAATTTCTCCAGAGCTGTGCTTCTCTGCCTTGTCCCATGTGTCTACGCAACCCAAACATTTATTTTGTATCGATTTACTATCTCTCTTAGATAACCTGATATTTATTTTTGCTTGTTTAATCCTTATAGTACTGGTATTTTTCAGGCTAGTAGCCAAATAAAACCTTTGGAGACATATGAAATACATATTAAGAGTCTCATTGCCCAATAAATGAAGGGCACCAATTATACAGCCAAGTTTGATGAGCATCTCATTACAGATGGTGCGTTTTGGCTTCACAGTGCTTTGCAAAAGAGACATATTCATATATTCTTGTGTGGAATTTAAAATTCCAATCAGCAGAACCACCGAGGGGGATTATGTTACCTTGGACTTGAATTCAATTGCATTTTTAATTCTATTAAAACTCCTAGCTTGCACCATAAAATAATTGTATGTATTTGATTAGGATCTTAATTATATGTTTGCATATTACTGTATCTGTTTGAAAACTTAAGTATGCTTTCTATCCCTCGGAAAATTTGGGGAAACAAGGTGCTATTTATAGTACTGAGCAGAAATTTAAATACATGAGACAGTGAAGTGAATAGCATGATCCTGACACAAAGACATTTCCTCAGCATTTTGTCAGAGTCCTACAGAAAAATAGAATTAACTGATACAAGTCACAACTACACTCGACCTCTGAGGTTTTGTGGTGGTCAGTTTAATTAGCCCATTAAAAACTAAATGTTAATATCAGTTTGAGTAAGCTCACACTTCGCTGTGTCTAAAAAACAGCATGGAGAGGCAACGCGTTTGAAAACACACCGTAATGCCACAGTTTCTGACAATAAATAGCTTTTGACCTGGCAGACTGATCCATGCTATTACTTAGATGCTGTTATTAGCCTTAGAGGGTATCTTGGGGATACTTAACTGGCAATCATTGACCCAGTAGAGTACCGCTCTTAAACTTCAGTGCCAAGCTAAGTCAATGCACCCGCTACTTCGTATGCAAACTTAATTGGAAACAAGGGATAAATTAACTGATTTCTTCCATTATTTTGTGCTCACTTGAATGCTACAAGTTCAAAAGTGCATTAAAAAGAAGTTTTGAGGGGCTATATCCTGAGAAATCAGGGAGGAATAATTAATATATGAAAGAGAAGTACTGCTCCAAGACTTGGGATACTGCAAACCTAGCACATGGCATCCCTGAACAAAGCCAATTAAGTCAGGTTTTTTACTGGCTGAAGACTAAAACAGGTGGCTGTAGAAGGTCTGTTCTCTCTTACGTCTTTAAAACCTAAAACCTTGAGCAAATCTGAGAGCTTACAAAATCTCTTCAAAGTCTTACCTCCCCCAGGCTCTCAGCATTGGGAAAAACAGCAATGATGCAGGTAATGCACAGCTCATTAACACCACACCTCATGTAACCAAAGGATTCCTCACAGCAACAGTTCATATTCAGAAAATATTTAGCTTACACATCATCAATCTAGGATGAAATAACGAGTAGCGATTACCAACACCCAAGGTGTGGAGCAGTCAGATAAGCATCTAAAATGGCAAGATGAATGTACAAAGCTCAGTCTAATTCTAGCAGATTTCCAGAAGATGTAGCCCACTACTTAAGTCTTATTTGTAGAAATGTTATGTTCATAACAACTCTATCACCTCCGAGGGCTCCTGCTCTTCACTGACCTTCTGAGATGAACCCTAAACTCCTTTTGTCCATTCTAGCTTTAGAGACAGAGAAAGAAAATCTAAATAAATGAACCTAAGGTTTTCAAAGCTTAGCAAAGGTTCAGGGTCACTCCTTGGTCTGTAGAGGTCCCTCAGTCATCTAGCTTTAATAACTCAGATTCCATGGTAGACAGTATATAAAGACAGAGAAACCCAACAGACATAAATCCTCATCAAGTTAACTGTCCTACTGTCTTTCTGCCAGACACAGTTTTGCCCACAGTGCAGAAGGTTTTGTTTATAGCAGAACCTCAGCAAAGAAAATAGCTTCCTCCATCCCACTGTCCCACCATACCTCCAGACTCGTAATTTTTAATTATCCCTTCTGTCAAACAAGTAATCAGAAATGGATGGAAACAGGTTTAAGAGCCAGAGCCAAGATAAATCTCTACTAAAACAACTCAAAAATGAGCTTAAAACAAGAAAACCCAATCAAAACCCAACACAGCCACAGTCTCAGATGTGGCAGCAGGTGCACTGTTGTATTATATCTGAAAAAGGGTGATTTTGTGGTCTGGGCATTAGAATTGGTGTGTAGAAATTTGTTCATAAGCTTTTGCTTTCCCAGTAACCCAAGAAGCCTGAAAGAGCTGCCCCATATCCTTCTGGCCAAGAAGGGCATCGGACCGTGCTGGTGCTTACACGAGACAACCTGCGATGCCAGAGTTGGTTTATAACCAACACCACAGCGACTCAGAATAATGCAATAAACTGGCAGAAAAATCAACCATCTCCTACATTTGCAGAGCAACAAGAGCAGACCCAAGGACAAACAACAGAACAACCTGGAGCACTCGTCCCAATTTTAAGAGGATTAAGCAAAGCTCTCTTCTCCAGAGAGTTCAACAGAAACTTTCCCAGGTTGGAGGGATACAGTAAGAAAAGTAATTTAATTTCTTCCTTGGCATTTATAAGTAATAAAAGCAGCACCGGGCAATTTCCAAAACCAATGTCAGGTCTGGAAGAATATTTCTGGGATATATAAGACAGGCATCTCCCTTCTATAATTCATTTGCAAGCAGGGCTCTGCTCCTCTAGCTCCCAGTCTGTGGTTTTCAGAACTGGTTTCAGGTGCTGGGGGCAGTGTAAAAAAAAAAAAAAAAAAAAAAAAAAAAAGACACCACCAAAAACCAACCAAACAACTAAAACCCCCCAAATAACTACAAGTATTTTAAAGCATTATAGCAAAGGGGACCCATTGCAAGAAAACTTTTGAGTCTGTACAGGAATCTCCATGCAACCAGAAGCTATTCCCACCACCTGAGCTAACAGCAATAGATATATCTACAATATTCTTTTTTTTCAGTACATATTTAATGCAGACATCTCTACAAAATCTGGTCACCATGATTACTGAAAAGATGCTCCCAAAATGAGCACTATTTCATTAACCCTCCCTCTTCTCACAGAGCTAATGAAAGCAGCAGGACAGACCTAATCTCCTAACACACAGATGTCTGATGGCGTTAATGGGCTAATTACAGTTCCAGTGAGCAACAGCTGAGAAGCTCTACGGTTGGCAGATGCATTTATTCAGCTATTACTATTAGATTTTAAATATGTTTCATTCCACAGACGACTGTGATGTTTGAAAGAATTAAGCATCCAGCAATAGGAGGAATAGTGACATTCCTCCTTGAACAAGGACAGTCGCATCTACAATGATGATACAAAAAGTCCAGGATAAAGAAGATAGAAAATTTTCTGACAGGCTCCCAAGGTGAAACTCTGCCATTTGTATCCCTGGTTCCTGCCTGTACTTTTATAGCTGTTTGTGAGAACAGGGACATGTTTTGCTGTGTAAAATACAGATGTTTCCTTTTCCAGAGTGCTTCTATTACAAGGAAACAAATGCCAAGAGCGCAGGAGCTGAACTGCAAAAAGGAATTTGGATGCGAGAGAGAACAAGTGATGTGCTCAGCAGCACACAGGGAGCCCTGAGCGGGATGAGTTACGGAAAGTCAGCAAGGGGAAAACATCTGCCTTTGGTTTGGAGGTGGGAGGGGTGGAAATCTGTCCCTGCCAGCAGCTCTCCCACGTCTCAGCCTAGGTCTTCACCCGCAAGACAATTCCTCTTTTTACTGTGCTCTGACAGAAATCCAACCGTGACCCTTATTTAACTTCGGATGGGCTCATTCCAGCTTCATTGCCGGGTGAGATTTCTCAAGACACTGCAGATCTGCTTAGCTCTGCTCCTGCTGAAGCCCTTCCCGCTTCCAAAACATCACCCAAGGCAAGATACCCAACACAGAGACATTCACTGGTGAGATTCCTCTGGCAGCCATCACCGTGCGGTGCCATTTCCCAGGGGTTTGAAAAAGGAAACTCAGTTTCTTCCAGAGTTTCCTGTAACCAATAGCAAAGGGGATTTCCTTGACAGTAGTAAATACAGCCAATTCCTGAAGAGAATGGGAGGATTTAGGAAGGATAACCTCTGCAGGAAGAGCGACCTTCATGCACTTGGACAACTTGGGGTGAGTAGTACTCTATTCTCTCAACCCCTCTGTTCTCCACAGCAGAGTCACCCAGAGGGGCATTCAGAGCAGAAACCTGATGGAGCCCAAGTGGCTCCTTCTTCAGGAGGAGCCTGAGAAGATGAGCTTCAACAGACCTTCACCTTTAGTGAACAGCCAGCTGTCATCACCTGCCTTCTAGAAAAGTCATGAGGAACATGCCAAGACACCAGATCACTGTTTTTCTGCCTCTTTCAAAAAAAATCTATCTTTTGGGTTTTGAACCCATGCTGCTGCTGGCCCCAAGGTGACAACACACGTGCACCATACCTGGCACATCAATGCTGCCAGAGTGCACATATAAAAGTGTATTTCTGGGATATAGAAGACACTGACCCCCTCATTTATAATTTATTAGATGCCACCAAAATCCTGTTGTTGGAAAAAAATATATTTGCAAGCATCTGGATGCTTAAACAAGCACCAGAGAAAGTTCATTAAAATAAAAATTGAAGTTAATTAACTAACTGATGGACTCTTCTGTTCCATTTGCTTTAAAGCCATCCACATCCTTCCCCTGGTCTACTGACTAGCTTTATTCAATTCCAGTTAGTATATCAAAGTGACATATTCTGCTTACAAATTCAAGGCAAAGTACATTCCTCTATTACAGAAGCAGAATGGATTTACATTTAAATGGGTGTTCTACATGTATCCAATAACTCAGCTGAGTAATCAAAGAAATGCAATCTAAGCCAGAGTATCTTTGTGTTTGGCACTAATATAGCCCCCACGATTCACTCCACATATTTCTCCCAATTTATTTATTTCATGGGTGGCAAGGAACAAAATGGGAATGTTGCTGATCTCCAGCTACAATCAGCCAGCAAGAAGGTTAGCTGGGAATTAAAAGATTGCTTGCTTAGGCTTATGTTGCAGTTAAAAATTCAGACTCAACAGGAGAGCAAGAAATCACCATGGTGCACTGACTTTCATTCCCTTAAAAAAAGTAAATAAACAAATAATGCTTCAAAGGTGCTGAGGGAAGTTTGGCAACAAAACTGTTGCCACTAAGAGCAGCAAGATCTTAGGTTGACTGTATGCAGTGAAAAATTGCAAGGATTGCACTAGCCTGAACCAAGAAAAACAATTTGCAAAGTGAAACACACTTGGAATAGGAAACACCAGCTAGGAAATAAAATTCAAAATTATGGTAATCAACTTTTAAATTCCTTGTCCTAGGGTTACACTTGATTTATCTAAACATATGCAGAATAATATGTATGCATGCATTAAAAACCAAGGAGCTATAGCTTAATCCAAAAATGCTAGTAACCTTGCCAATGAATGGAAGAAATTCTTCACTGTGAGGGTGGTGAGACACCAGCCCAAGTTGCCCAGAGAAGCTGTGGCTGCTCCTCCCTGGAAGTGTTCTTGGCCAGGCTGGATGAGGCTTTGAGCAACCTGGTCTAGTGAAAGGTGTCCCTGCTGATGGCAGGGGGGTTGGAACTGGATGAGCTTTAAGGTCCCTTCCAACCCAAACCAGTCTGTGATTCTATAAATGGCTTTGAAAGTGTAGAATTTGCTATTAAATTTTGGTTTACAGTGATTTCGATGGCAGCTCAACCCCAAAAGCCTATCAACATCCAGTTCAAAGATAAGTAATAAGAAAGAAAACGCATCTGTAGCAATCAGACAAGAACCAGGCAAGCTCACATGCAATAGGTGGCTGTAGATGATATCCTCCACCACAGCAATTACCCTCCTCTATATAATCACCATTCTCTCCGCTGTACTCTCCCTGGTTTCGGTACCCAACGAAACCCTGGAGGAGACAGAGAAAATTCCACATTCCCTCGCTTGTTGATTACCAGCCTATTTTCACTGGAGCACAGAGTTAGAGCAGCTGAGGAGCTCTAAGAAAGCACAGAAATGAGAAGAGTCTGTAACTCAGCAGATACCCACTGCTGTCTCGCTGCGGGGACTGTGCAGTTTCCCACCATGTAGAAAGCACATGGTCTAAATAAGGTTCATAAAGATACATTAATGTGTTTCTGTTGCCTTCCTTGTAAATAAGATTTCCCTGTGGGCTACTAATTTATCAGCCAGTGTCTCAACAGCTTATGACCACAGATCAGAAAGCTGTGTGTAAAATGTTTAAGTCTGTTACATATATTCACCCTCTTTTCCTCTTTGTTTTTCTTTAGGTTAATGTCAGGCACGTGTACCCACAGCAAATATTCTGCTCCAAGAAGTCTCAGTTTTAGAGGGAAGCCTGCTACTGTACAGTCCAAGTCTAAGCGATGGATTCATTCACTGCTGAGCCCTCAGAAAGTTTAGATTTAGAAATAACTCTTGGAAAATTTCATTTATAGACTTCTTAAGTGACCAGTTTGAATTTATTTTATATAAATACTTATGAATATATGAATATGAAAAGTATTTTCATAAGTCTGGCTGAATGCACACGAGTAAAGTACAGAGCAATCCTACACCATTTGTTTGCTTCTGTGCCAAAGGATGCTCTTCATCCACTCTGCACTGCGTGTGAATTCTTCTCCACCTTTTACTGCCTTAATACAAAACAGCAATCCTGGGAGGAACCCAAACCTCCTCCTCCCACAGCAGAACAACAAAGAGGAGAGCACAATGGTGCCAGCACTGGAGGAAATGCCTCCAAAGAGGACCAGCAAATGAAAACATGATGTGCTAAACAAAAACAATCCCATTATCAGCTTCATTTTCCACGTGCAATTACTGTACATTTCAGTTGAATATTTTTTCCTGGAAACTGAAACAGTTTCATTACAGCTTAAATATCTGACAAGGCAGCTGACTCCAGCCTTGTGAAAAGCAATTATTTTGGACACTGATTACTTCCCATGCAGGCAGTGAGCACTGGAACTGCAGATAGCTGGGAGAGACCACAGCTTTATGTGATGGACTACAGTATCTGGCGGAGCTAATTAACGTTGTGGGGTGAGTAGGAAGAGAGAAATTCTGTGAATACCCAGCTTAACATTCAAATTAATTGACATGAAATAGCTTCATATGTTTAATTTAAACACTATTAATTTATTAGAAAAAAGCCAGTCTAGGGACAGATAGCTGGTGCATCCGGGAGCGCAACAGCCAGAGCAACATCAAGTTCCCATAGCAACATATTTGTTAGAAACAAGGCAAACATACTTAGGATGATGTGGTTTTGTCTTTAATCCACCAGAGTGATGATGACTGCACCAACAAGACTCAAAATATTGAGATAAAACTGAAGAAACTAAGAACATATACGAAGACTTCATTTTCCTGGGAGGGCACTGCAGTGAAATTGGAACTAAATCTGGAAATGCAGGTGCTGATGTGGGTAACTGCAAAACCAGCTCAGCACTGCATTGCATCAGGCCTCGTGTCTGTATCACAGCCTATATCACACATGGGCTCTGTACAGCTCAGCCACAGCAGATTTCAGCATCTCACCCCTGTGGACAGAGGTGATCACCTGCATGGCTGTTCCCAGGCCAGCTCATGTCTTGCATCAAAAGGTTCAAAGGTTCTCCATAAAATGACTTCATTAAGATAGAAAAGGCACTAAAAAACCAAAACCCTGTCAGTTATTGCTAGAATTGCTCATGGATTTCAGTGAGCCTGGCTAATACTGTTGCTAAAAGATGAGGAATCCTGGTATGAATAAGCTCATATACTATTATTCTTCAAAGAAAGCTCCATGTAGATTTTGTTTTCTAAAGCTTTTGGCAGATACTCTGTTCTTTGTACATTATTTTATAGGTTGTGATATAAGCCACAGGATGGCTTAAAAAGTTTGCCCAAGTGAAACAGGAGGTACAAGATCAAGGAAGGGATGCTAGAGTAGATCCACAACGTATCTGAGCTACTGCCTACGCAGTGCAGCTTGTTGTTCTTCCTGACATGAGCTTTCAAACCAGTTCAAATCAGAACTGGGACAAAGAGAAAATCTAAAATACAGCAATAGACAAGAATCAAGTAGACCTTCCACTTCTAGTAACTTAAGAGATTTAGGTGTTGGGGTTTTTTGAGAACAACTCTATGTATTTGGGTTCTGAAACAGTACTGAGGAATAAAGGTCAGAAAATAAACAAGCTACTTGTAATAATGGTCAACAAAAGAAAAGGAATTTTTACACCAGAGTGATGGGAAGCACCTTTGATTCTTTAGACACCTGGGCTGCATTTGCCAAGTTGCCTTTTAAAGGTCTGCCCTGAATGGCCTCTGTTTGTCTCCATAGAAAAAATAACAGACTGAGGCCAATGGGCAGGATTTCACCTCTGGATCCAAAGTGTATTTCCTTAAATTTAATAATTATTTGCAAGTCATTCATTTACTTTCTGCTGAGGAGACATTACAATGCAATTGTTGGATGTTTTATTTCCCATTCCTCAGCAGGGCACAAATCCACACCCCTCTGGGCCAATGCTTTTCTGTTTACTGGGAGATGAACATGAACAGGCAAAGCTCTTCTTCTCAATAATAAGATCAGCAAATTGGGATGCTGGTGAGTAACTAAACTCAGTCACCTCCTTAGATTTTCCCTTTGCATTAATATAAATGGTAAGACGTGAGCCTGAATGGGGCCAAACTCCTTTCCCAAGGGGCTTCTATTTTGCTGTTGTTTTGGCTGCCATTGAAACTCTCTTGCCTTCCTGGGTTGCTGTCAATACATTAATTTTATGCAAGTAGTAAAAGGAGCCTTTTGCCTTTCTAAAAGTCTTCAGTAAGGGGAAATTTAGTTCAGTTTGCTGATCCGAACCAAACAAAGTGCAGATTTTTCTCTCATGCCCTGCAGGACTCGGCCACTGGGCTACCAGCCAGTCTGGGTTTGCTATTCTCAGCCATTCCTCCTCTTTGCAAGAGTAATTTAATATTTATTGGAGATGAGATTTAAACTTTGTTTTCTCTCCAATTAAGATGGGGAAAGAAGCTTCTTTTTCTCCCCTAAAGAACCACCCTCTTAATCACACCCACACTCTCCCGCGGAGGGTAATGAACAGGCAGCATGTGCTGTCCCAACTCTACTGAACACCATTTATTTCCACACAAGCAGTAAACCAGAATGTGTTTGTTTGGTACCGTGTTCATACACAACGTGCATTATTTTATTCCTCTTCCTTCTCAATTCAGTAAGGTCCAACCATTCACCTTCTTGACTTCTATTCCCCAAACTCAGTTGTGCTTTAATTAGATATGTGGGCTTCAAAACTAGGAATAAAGAATTCATTCACTCCTTGTCGGCAGGTGTTTTGTCACTGGAATTATTCATACATCATTATCATCTCATTCTGCCCTTGCCTCTCACCTGCCAGGCAGAAGGGAGATGGACAGTCATTAACCCTAGTCTATAGTTATTTTTTTCTCCTGTATATGTTCGAGTCTCCAGCACTCCTTCAGCCATTCCCATTTCTCCCCTGTGACTACCAAACAAGCCCCTTCTCCCTCTCACTCGCTGCCTTTTTATAACCCATTTTCACCCATTCTAGAGAGATGACCCCAATCCACCTCTCATCCTCAGTAGGTGGCTGTATCTATTTCAGGATCTCTCCAGGACTTCCCCTGGGTCATGTGATTTTCAGTGTTTTGTGCAAAGCAGAAGTTGTTTGATGGATATATTTCTCCTGAACTCTGCCACCCCTAGAGAGATGCTTAGGAAATGGTTTCTAAAAACATGAGTTTGGGTGATTTTTGCTGCCACATCCAAATTTCACAGTCCACAGGGCTTTTCAAACACTGCACTTGTTCTGCCTAGTTTGATTTTTTTACATTACGCATAAAGTATGCGCCAGGATTAGGAATTACAATAGCTCAACTACTTTTCTGAGAAAAGTTGGCCCTGTCTAAAGCATCTCTAGGAGAAATTTCTCATGGCTAGAAGCAGTGAAAAATACAAAAAAAGCACCAGAAGGCATGTACTAGTCTCGAGTCTTTCAAACATACTGCAATTACCTTACACCAAAGAGTTGAAGTGTGCGTGTAACTTTTTTTGACTCTCCCTTTACACTGGCTCCCCAGCCACAGAAAGTATTTTTCCATGTAATATACACATTAGCTTCCAGCAGGGAAATGTAATTACCATAATAAGATTTCTAAAAACTTGGCTTTTATGTTGTCAACTGCATTAAAATTTAAATCTAGTGCCAAGTTCAGAAAATGGCTCTAAAAATGTAAGAAAAATATACAGTAAAATCAATATTATTAAGAGTGAAATGGACTAAACTGGAGGCAATAAAGCCTTTCATTCCATATGAAAAAAAACACTGTAAAATTACAATAAATTACTTTCATTTTATTGCTTGGTAAATTGCTACAATATCAGTGTTGAGGTAGCAGCGTTGCTCTCACCAAAGGAGCACTTCACCACTTTGAGCATTGTACAAATCCGATAATATTATGCATATTTCTTGATGATGCATCTCGTACACAACTTATTCTACAATTATTAACTTCTGTTTTAAAACCTCTCCTATGATATTTTTCCTGGTATTATTTATAAACTCACCAACTTCTTCCTAAATCTTCAGGCCACTTTATCTCAGAACACGTAAAATCCTGTTGTGTTGGTGCTTTCACATACCAGCTCAAAAGCAAATCTAGAAAAATAGGGGTGGGTCTCGTTTCTTTTTTAACAGCTTCACTTATGCTTGATTACATGTCATCTTCATGGTACCAGCTGGATTTATCAGCAGCTGATCAGGACATATTTTAGGAATGATGAAAATTAAGACCAGTGCTCAAACTACTAAGGTTTGTGGATGGCATTTAATGTGATGTTGATATCAGTCCTGTGCTCTTTTGCACCAAAGCAACGCAGAGAGCGTTGCCCACCTATTTATGTCCAAAACTTCCCCTGTTTCCATTACAAAATCATGAATAGTTTATATTCTTGTTCTCCTATTACCTCAGCGCAGCAGGATTTGTGCATGCGCTGGTAGCTGCTTTCTGTCGCAGGTTAAACTGGAATTAATTAAGTATTGCATTTTATCTATTTCAGACAAAATTTCACCTGCCATATTGAGCAGAAAACTGGAGGGATAGCAATGGATTGAGCGTGAGAGGGATGTGCTACTTCAACCCAAGCCTCTTCTTGCACAGCTACCTCTTCTCTCTTGGTAAAGGCAGCACCTTTGCAGCCCTCCCAGGTTTAAGACCATTTATTCCTTCCAAAATCTGAGCCAGTTCTGCCATAAAATGAGGGTATTAAGGTGTTAAGCTGTTATTGCTAACCCTTAAAGTGTTCCTTCAACTGCTCTGTGGACTAGTGAACAATTATTTCCAAACACCAACACATCAGCTGCCTAACATTCAATCCTACATGAAAATTCCAATAGTTTTATCTTGAGGTCAAGACAAGAAAAGAGTAGTTGTTGTTAGTGAAACAGCAAAACACCCTGCCCAGGGGTGTGCAAAGAGCCCATGGGATCACACTAGTGTCTCCCAAAACCTCTCATGCAGCTGCTGGGTTTTGGCCATCGACCCTCTGGCCAGGAGATGGCACTGGGTGGCAGAGCTGGACATCTTGTTGAGAAAGATTTTTTTTTTTTCATTTATCCACAACAAGGAGGCAAGAAGAGACTGACCACAAGATGAGAGAGACTGAATTATGTTTTACCTCTGCAAAAAAAATACTTGGAGGCAGTGACCACCTGGACAAGTGTCCTCACACCATTGATGTGACCAGGCAGTTTGTTGACCTCAGAGCCCCACGCTGCTGGGGAAACACATGCAGAGTGTGTTCCCATCGAGTACAGGCAAGAAAGAAAAGGGTTTGGGTTTGTTTTGTTGGGGTTTTTTAAAGCATTTACTCCTTTCTCAAGCAACAGTAGCATTACATTAATTAACAGGCGAGCAAAGCAAATTGACTTGGTGCAAACACAGTGGGTTTATCAGTGAGCAGAGCTGTGTTATCCACTGCTCCCCCGAAGGCAAACCTCAGGAGGCCACACCAGAATCCCTCTGCAAACCCAACAAAGCTGGGGTTAGGCTCAAAACCTTGTCAAACTTGAGCCCAAGAGCAATCCCAGCCCAGATCAGCTGGCTCCAGGCAGATCAGGACAGTGCATAGCTGCTGCCTTCCAGGCACGCTGGCCCCGGAGAGGGGAACATCACAGATTTTCAGGATTCTCACACTGGGGACAAGGAGGATGAGATAGTAAAAACATTTATGCAACAAAAAGTTTCCATATGTATCACAAATAAGATATCTAGTACTACTGCCATGTAGTTCTTTCCCTTTAAATGGCTCAAAGTTGTATATAAGGAGATTAAATAAACAACTTGTTCAGCAATCTGTAAAATGGGACAATATAATCATCCCTATTTTGCCTACAGAACAGTGAGGTACATCAAAACAGAAGTAAAAAAAAAAACAAACCAAAACAATCCAACATTATTTTCTGAATTATTTGGAAAATTTCTCGCTTGTCTAAGACTATCAGGAACAGCATTTTCAAAGGTGTTTGCATCACACTGAACATTAACTTATTTCCAGGTCACAACCACAAGTAACCTCAGGTGTCACTGAAAATGTCTCAGTACTTCTCCAAATAAACTGCACAAAAGGAACTGGCTGTTGTTCTCGGATGACATTGTAGGTTTGATTAAGTTTGACTTAATAGAAGGACATACAAGTTTTCCAGACAGAATTCCCCCCATTTTATCCACAAAATTATAGCCAAGAGCTAATGCAAAAAGCATCCCCATTGATTTCTCCACTCAAACTCTCACTGAACACGGCCACACCAGGATTTTAATTCCACAGGCTTTTAGAAAATAAAGTGATGGGACAAGATTTCAGAGCTCCCGGCATTTTGTCCCCTAACAACCCCATTTTAAAATAAAATTTTAGAGATCCTTAAGTGACAAACTTGAACTGTACTTTCAATTGGTTTCAGACAACCAGAGATAAATTGGTGTTCTGACCTTTCTGAGGGGTGTGAGAGACAGTGATTTCCTTTCCCCTTTAAACACCATTAAGTGGATGTGACATTCAGGCAAGATCTTATTGACACACAAATATTCCCCACACAATTACAGATCCTGCTCACTCATCTGCTTCTCCTGGATCAGGGAGAATGACGAATTGGAGCAGGTAAAACACTTCACGTTCATTTAACCACCGAATAAAACTGCTACTTCACTTTTTAAATTCAGTTATATCATACATCCGGTTTTTTTCCTCCCACACCAGCACTAGTATTCGCTCAAGGTACAGTTTTAAAAGGAAATTTTCATCCTCCTGCCGCACTCGCTCATTAATTATTTACCAACACATTCAAAATACAGCAGCATTGATTGCAAATTTGTAATTAAGGCTGACTTGTATTTTGCACTTAAAGCAGATGTTCATATTCTTTGCCCAACCCCTCCCCCCCCACCCCAAATCATTTTATAATACTGATCCTCTGAATATTTTAAGAATTTACTAGATTATTCAGCAATTAGTTTTAAGCGCGGGTCCTGCCATGAGTGTGGCTGTTTCTTGGCTGCACAATTTCAGTAATAGATCAACACAGACTCCGATATCAACGTTTTACCATGAAAAATGCAGTTGTCTTTAAATTAGCATTGTTTCCTCTAATGGCTATGATTATCCACTGCGCAAAGACTTCTCTACCCCATTGTTGAATTCTCTCGAGATGATACCACAGAAAGATAAAAGGCCAGAGGGTAATTATACAGCTTTTCATTTCCACTGATCTCAAAGTACTGTATAAAATACATAAATGCCTCCTACACGCAAGCGTCAGATCTAAAGGATTACCTGGTAAATATAGAAAGAAATATGTTTGGTTATTTTTCAAGGATTAATGTTAGAAAAACTCCTTTTATCTCCTCCTGAAATATTTTTCCTTTTGCAGCTAACCTATTAGCTTGGATGTAGAAGGATCTGGTAACAGAAGAACCTTGAGTAGTACAGATACTCCTACTACAGTAGTAGAAGTACAGATAAATTTGGAAATAGAACCAAAATGATGATGGCCATTTTTATATATATTCTCCCCAGCATCTAGATAAAACGTGGTAAGTTTGCAACCTAAAATAATTGTTCTAGAAATACGTTACTCTGAGTTCCAAATCAGAAAGAAAGGTCTTAATGCTCAAAGCGCCTCAGACAAGGGTGGGGTTTTGGGGTTTTTTTCTGGTTTATCCAGCACATTGGTTAAAGAGCCCCAGCTTGCTCATCCACAGCTGTACTGCCTTTGTTGTGCCAACAGTAAAAAAAACCAACAAAAACCCCCAAAATATTAATTAAAAAAGAAACAAACAAAAAACCCCAGCTTTTGTTGGTAAACCAAGCAGATGAGATCCCTGTCGAAGCTGACTGACTTTTGAATAAGGAGGGACCTTTTTACATAGTTGTTTTGTGATTTACAACTCCACTTCAAGAAGCCAACACACAACATTGCAATTCCCAGGCCGGCTGTCGAAATGAGAGAGGGGGATGTATGCACTGGCACACACACAGGGATGTCCATGCCCATGGTTTTAGCACATCAGCCAAAAGATATTACTGTCTATTCTACCATAATGGTCATGATGTTTTCAACTGTAGTCACGCAGATGTTAGTCAGACTTCTCACACCTGCTTCTCTGCAAATCAGAATTACTAAGCAGCCCCTAAAAATAAAGTGCTCTTAACAGAGAGAGGGAAAAAGAGAATATTGCATCTTCCTAAAGAAATAAAAGTCAATCAGATTTGCAACCAGGAATCATAAAATTATTTTTTTTTAATATAATGATTCTTTTACTAGGATATCTGGAGGGGATAATCAATGGAAGAAGGTTTCTCTTTTGTAATTACTTCACCATATGGAGTAATTTTTCCTTGACATCAAAGGGATTTCCTCTGGTAAGCTTTTGAGCAGAGTGACAGGCATTTACATCTGACAGCAAACGACAAACACTTATCTAAAATACTACCTAACTGATATTTATTAATTGGTACCCCATTTGTTCCCTTCTAAAATCAAGGCATGAGTACATTTGTAAAGTCCCTCCAGGAGGACTAGAAGGTTAGAGTGAAGAGTGTTTATTATGGATTGGAAAATAAGTCACAGATAATTAGTCCAGATCTTTCTTAGTCCCTTTAATAACCAATGCCTGTTACAAGGCTACTACTGTCAATGTGCCCAATATGTTTCTATTGGCAATATATAGAACTGAAAAATCATTTAAAAAGAAAAATTAGTAGCCTGCATTTGGGTCAGGAAGGGAAAAAAAAAAGATGAAAATACAAAATTATCAAAATTATCTATAGTTCTGCAGCTGGCAAAACACACATTTGCATTTCTTGCTTGCAACATTTCAATTTCTCTTTTCCTCCTGGAATGAGGAGAAATACTGAAAACACACGGTCAGACTTTCTCTTTCATTCATGGGTCTTTCTCAAGCACGGTAGAGACCTGGGGTATATTACCAAATAGAAAATGAGCAGCAGCTTCTAATCCCTGGTTAGGTAAGAGCAGGGAGGAGGAGAATGAAAATGTGAAAAAGGCAACCAGGAAGCGATGATATTTAAGAGAAAATGAGAGGGCTAGTGGCTTTATTGATTGTGATTGCAGTTATGTGAAATGATCTAGTTAATTAAGGGGAAAATAATTAAAATAATAAGAATAAAAAACCACCTGGAAGGCAAAACATGTCTTGGGGGGAAGTATGGCATGAAACCCCTTGTTGAGTGTAATCTCTTTGCTCTGGGTGGGACAGGGGAGCCCTGACAAGCACACCCATCAAGTTCACCACAGCGCTGCTGGTGAGCTCTTCCATGGACTTAAGAGCCGAGTGAGATCCAGGTGCTACAACTGGAGTGTCTACAGGCACAGCAAGTGATCTCCAGAGTGTTAGAGAGACCTCAGGATTCTCAGCACTTCTGCAAATAAACCACAGTAACTAGATACAACTCACTTCTTCCAAAAGACAAAAAAAACAACCAAACAAAAAAACAAACCTTCAATTTTCCTGATTCCATTCTTTAAAACATGAGGTTTAATACTGTTTAGAAACCTCTGTGCTGCAAATCATGTATGCAAATCATTACATAAATGCGAACTTCTAGTAACATCATCCTCACCTCCTTCTCTGTGTGTACTACGTTGAAAGATGGATTTAAATTCACACCAGCAAACTCCATTTGAATTTCCAATCAGATGCAACGCCGAAGTTTCTGCAGTTTTACTGTTACGCACTCAAGCATTTCTAATGGTATGTGTGTTTCAGACATTTTTAGAAAGAAAGATGGAGTGAAAAGTAATGAAATGAAATACTTTGCTGCAGCTCAGAACTTCATGCTTGAACAGACTCCAAAATGTAGAAGGGCTTTGCATTGGCTTAAAGGAGGAAAAAGCATTTTAAATAAGATCTTGAACTATCCAGCTTATATATCCTCCACCTAAAATAGCCTAAAATTAATACATACTGAGTAGCCTCCAAAAGCTACAAGACTCAGAGCTGCACAGTCACTGCCAGGAAGCTTTACAACCACATAGATATTTTTCCCCCATATATTTTTCCTGTGCAGCCTGTGGACTGAGTGCCCGGCCATGGCAAAGAACAGGCAGCATCTGCTGGGGTGAGTTTGTTGGGTAAAGAGGGAAGCACCGTGGTGTATGCAGATCCAGAGTCTCCCTCCACCCATAGGTGAAGATTTTTACCCACCAGCCTCTGAATATTTATGGCTGCAAAGCACAGCTGCACTGGAGCCGGCTTGTCTGCCCCGTCTCACCCTGAAACATCCCTCCAGAATTCACGTCGTCTTTTTTTATTGATGCTTCAAAGAGGACATGCTACTCAAAATGCAAGTTGGTTTATATTAAACACTTGCACAGCCTCCCTTATTACAGTGTGAAATAGATGGAGCTCAGCACTGCAGACCTGATTTTGAACCTCAGGACCTGAAGCACACCATCATTCAATAAACTACAAAAAAGCATTCAGGAGAGCTGTGAACATGGATTTCCCAGCTAGGAGTAAGTTATTATAATGGTATAGAGAGGGAAGGAGATGCACAGCCACAGATAACAGCATGCAGATGGCTGCAGAGCAATACCGCATGGACATAAAGAGTATTTTTTACCAGCATCTCCAAAATCCACTTTATTTCCAGGCAGCTTGTTTTTAGAGCATTGGTGTAGAAGCAAGAGTGTAAATTTCTCTAAGGAGAAAAGAGCTGTTCCCTCCAGAGCTCTGATTTCATGTGTCATCCAACAAATAACATCTCTGCTGCCTTCCCTGGCACCCCACCATTGATGTTCCCATAACAACAGAGGAGATGGTTCCACCAAAGTGCTCCCCTCGCTGCTCATTTACAACCCAAACAGCAAAGGGCAACCGGATCTGCTAAAATAACTTTCAGGATCTTCAAGGATCAGATCGTTACCCAGTAACTCAGTCTCAAAGAGTGAAAATACATCTGCAATAACTCTTATATTCATCCAATAGCCATTTAAATTTTTTATTATTATTATTATTATTTGAATGAAAATATAAGCCTGTAAAAGCCAAATCAAAAATTTAGGGGCAAAGCTAGAGAAATTAAAAAGATATATATAAAAATATGACTGAAAAAAAAAAATCACACACACACACACAGAATGTTAAGGTTTGGAAGAGACCTCAAAATCAAGAGAACCTCAAGTTTTGTAGCCCTTAATTTCATAGAATCATAGAATGGTTTGGATTGGAAGGGACTTTAAAGATCATCTAGTTCCAACACCCCTGCCATCAGCAGGGACACCTTCCACTAGATCAGGTTGCTCAAAGCCTCATCCAGCCTGGCCTTAAATCAGCTCACTGTGATTTCCCCTGAATCACAGTGAGCTTCACACATTTAATTCCATCAAGTAGTTGTACAACTCTCTACATCACTTTCTATGTGGAATAATAGAGAATACAACACCACAGTGGAGCCTAGAGCATAGAAAAACATAAATCACACCATACATGATGAGCTGTGGGGATGAGACAGAAGTAGTCAAACATGAAAGGATATTTGTAAAATAAAAACAAACAAAAGAAAACCTGGTAAAGTTAATTGGTAATGTGGCAAGGAAAACAGCTGATACTTGCTCAAAGAATCTTGCCCTTCCATAGAGGTGTGAGATTTTTTCCAAGGGCTGATATGTACACCTTGACAACAGGTCTGTCTGGTTTGGTCACATGCCCACAGATGGCCGAGTTAATTATGTGTAAGTTTACTTAATTTTTTAGCCATTTATTAACCATACCAGACCTAGAAAATACAGCAAGCACTCTTCTTCCAACACATTACTCTTCACCATAATACAGCCACCCTAGCAACTTCTTTCTCATCATTGGCTTTTTTTCTGTTTATTAAAGGAAATAACAGCACCGCAGCAGATACTGGAATAACATTTCACAAGACATGCAAAAATACACCCAGAAGAGAATGATCATACAGTGGATACCCCTCTTTCTGTGCAGTAAACCAAAGGAAAGGAGCCATTCATCAGCCTAACAACCCCCTCCAGCACCCAAAGAACTCCAGGAGATGATGGGTTTGAGGTTGAAAGAAGCGCTGATTTCCAATCAACGCCTATCATTCCTTATTTTTGCTGTAGTCTGTCACCAGGTCAGGTTCACAGTGTGCCGTGTTCCCTCCCCACACCAGGTTTGATAGAGGAACACAGGTACGTAAGGGGAATGTGGGATACGTGCTGCTCCTTATCGCATTGACCTTTCAATTGCTCAGCACTCTGATTAGCTGTTCTTCACAAGAGAGCCATAAAAACGCTGTCACGTCTCAGGGTAGAGAGGTCTGAGTAGACCATCAAGTCACAAAAAATTATCATCTAGATGATGCATTAGAGTGCTAATGGTTTAGACTTGTAAAGGGGGGAAAACCTGGTAAGGTAGGGCAGGAAATGGCACATGGAGTTTATTTCCTAACAAGAAATGTCATAACTAATTCTCAGGCTGCTTACAGAGAAAGGTTAGCCCAGGCTCAGGTGCACTTACTGACAATAAAAAAAGCAGCAGGTCAAAGAAAGTGTCAGGGGATAAATTTGCTTTGCTCTCAAGATGATCCCACCACATTTCCTCCCGCTCCAGGACATCTAACAGCCGCGGCGGGTGCTGTACCAACACCCACCCCTCCGCCCGCATGGCAGGAGCCTCCCGATGCTCTGCTTTGAGTCAGGTTGCTGTGATTTTAAGGAATACACCAGCTAGTTGGAAGAGTCCTTTCTTCTGAGGTGTTCAATACCACTCCTCGCTGGTCCAGACCAAGACCCCAAGATGTCCTCACACACAAGATTTACATTTTCCCTATTTTTCCCCCCCCCTCAAACAAATCAAGGTGAAAATGGGAACAAACAAATAACAATTCATCCAGTGTGTTGCTATATTTATTAATTCCCTCATATTAGTCAAACTAATTAATAATATAAGAGTTACTGAGAGCAATTCCCCAACAGGATTACCACTAAATTATGAGAGTAATTGTTCACCAGAACTTTATTTAGCTAAAATCTCTTCTCTGGCAAGAAATTCTGTGTGCAGCTTGCCCTGAGCTTCAATCACATAATTATTTCAGGGTGAGTTACTTCTGACCTGGGTAACTCCCTGCTTCCTTGGGGTACTGCAAGCAACACCAAGCAGTAATTTAATTTTCCTTGCATTTACCCATGACACAAAGACTTTTATTATTTCCTTGGTCACACTGTCCTGGTATCGATCCTAAATATGCACCAGGCAAAATCCTGTAATAAGCACCGTGCACGTGCTCCAGGCCAATTTGAGACCATCTACTCTAATACAAAGCTGAGTTAAATCGAATTGATGCACTCCAGAAGAATTTTCAAGGTTGCCTGGGACCACAAATAAAACTTTTACACAGGGTAAAATTCTATAAAAACTCATTGAGGAGTTTAGATTGATCCCCAGAAGTATGAGAGGTCCTTGATGTGACTCTTAAAAAATATTTGGGGAAACTATAACTCTTATACTTCCTTTAAACACCTTGTTTAGAGCAAAATGGCAGGTAGCAGACCTATTGCTGAGAGAAGATTAATTTTTCTCTTTGAATTTTGCTATTCAGTTTGGGAGGCTTTGGCACATGAAACTAAGTAATTTCTTACAATAGAAAAAGCCAGAGACAGAAGCTCTGATTTTCTTTTTTTTTAGTGCAATAAGATCATCACCCCATGATTCATTCGTACAGCTGAACATTTCTTGGGCTTAAATTCTCAGGACACATTTGATTTATACCAAATGTGGTCTATGTGATAAACCAAACGCTGCTGCTTGTAATCAAATTACATTAAATTATCTTAATTACCCTGAAGTGAACCTAAATCTGTACAGATTAGCTAACCTGAAGCAGTTACCATCTCATGGAAGTAGAGTTCAGCCTAGGATATGCCAGGCTTATTCTTCACACCACAATGAGCTCTCCACCCATCCTTGGGACAATCGTGAGCTACCAGGAAAGGAGAATTTGACTGTATGAGCTTACTGCAGACTGAAGGGATGGATGGGAGGTAACCTGGACCATGGAAGAGGTTCACTTGATACTGTAAATTATGGAGAACCACCAGCGAGCAGCTGGCATTGCGAGTCTGTGGCCACCAGCAAGGGACCAGCAATGGCTACGAGATGGCAGGGAGCTGCTCCCAGCTGTGGGGTTCTGGGTTTGGTGCAGTACAAATGTTTTCACATCCATAAACTCAGATAAATTTGAATCTGACTGGAAGGGAGCTCTGCTTTACAGCGTACTCTGCCTCCCTCTCCTGGCCTCTTCCCAGGCATGGTATAAATCAAAAAACTTGGGTGCAAAATTAAAGGAAAGCAGCATTAACCAGATTAGGATATTTGTCCTTTTAAGATGCCCAAAGCCTATGGATGAAAACAGCAGAGCCCTGAGGAAATCCCTCCTGTCATTAACCTACCACCCCACGCTGAGATTTGCAAAAACAGATTTTGCCACGGATAAAATGTCCAACAAAAGAAAAAACAGAGAAGCCAAAACACCAATTGTGTGTTGGATGAATGTCTGGCAAAAGAAAAAACAGAGAAGCCAAAACACCAACAAAACATCTGGTTAAATTCATAAGCACAGGTACCAAAGCTTAACCATTTCTACTCAGCCTTTTTTAAAGGAAATTATTGCCATCACACTCTCTCATCAATCATTTTAACTTATTGCAAAACACACTCCCCAAAGGGGAAGAAGGGGCGGGGGGAAAGCATCAATCTTAAGCCCTGATTCCCTGATTCAATCAACAAAAACGAAAGCAGCAAACCTCAAGTGAAACATTATCAAGCTCAATGAGAGTTAAATATAACAAAATCCCTTTATCCACAGGGAAACCAGCAGTCAGACAGCACTGGGGCATTCCCAGGTAACTGGGGCCAGCTGGGTTACAAAGCAAAAAGAGAAAGAGGAAAAAAAAGAAAAAATAACTAAAAACCCCTGTTCTACATCCAAAGTAAAGCAGCAGCTCCACTGTGTTTGCATTTTTATGTGCTTAAACATACTTAGTGGTTGGCAACATTTGAAGTATCAGACTGGTAGATGTATCTGGAATACAGAAGTAAAATGCTCAATATCAGTGGGATAATTAGCATTGGGTGCAATTAGATTCATGCAGTTAGATTCTTGACAGTCTCATTTGTATTTGAAACTTTTCAGTGTGTACTTTGACATCAAAGCTAGAGATTAGTTGTCCTGGGGTTTTTTTTCCACATGGTGAACAATAAATATCAAATGGCAGAAGGAGCCCCATGGCACTCATTTCAGCCACCTCTGATGCTAAGGAATATAAAATTTTAAATCAAAATACAGAATTCATGGAAAAATCTCATTTCTGAAATGCCTTTTCTGGGGCTCCTGCATACGTATAAATCTTTACAGGCGTTAATCCAATTTAACCAATTGCAAATGTTAAATTATCCTTCTATCTCATTTGCAGTTTGCCTTGAAGATAAAAGTTTTTCTGTGTCTGCAAAAGCAGCATTTTCCTGTTTACAGACAACAAATCCCAGTCATCAATTCGGGTAGCTGACGTTTATAACTCTTGATATATTTGCTGTACCTACCACATTATTTACTAAAGCCCTGGTTCTTGGTGGAGGGAGCAAGTAAATCTCAGCTTAAAATAAAAAATTGCATCTATTTCTAAAGGACATTTAGAAACATAAATCCAAGCCCAAAAAGGATTTTTCTCTCTTTTTTTTTCCTCTTTTTGTTTTTTAAGCAACAAAGTCAGCTGATGCTGCCCATACCAGTAGCCTGACTCAAATCCATAGGAATTTGGGATGATGGTTTATTTGTTTTCAAGTCAGTATGTTATCAGCATATTAACAAACACACCATCAACTGAAAGATACACTCGTGAAAAAACAAACTGATCCCAGTTCTGCAAGAGGCCACTGGAAATATATTCCCCAAGCTGAATATATTTTAAAAAAATCACAAAAAACCCACTGCAAAAAAAAAAGTCCCCTCAAAAACCAAAACCAAACCAACAAAGCCTTATGTTTCCTTGAGAACACGTGTGCTGTCTCTCAGAATACATTCCAAGAAATGGATTTTTGACCCAAAACTTCTTTTACTTAAAAATAGGCACCTGATAGGAAATCAGGAGCTATACACTGGCTGCTGAAGGAGCTGGTTTCCCCCCACACACTGCAGAAGACACCAGCACAGCGGCCAGTGGAGGTCAGCACCACAGCAGAAACGATATTTATTTTTAAAAATACCAGTATTTCTAGAAACACAGCATTATTCGAGTTGTGGGTACCAGCCATAGCCATGTAAAGATTGATGGAGAGCTGTGTCTGAGAGAGGGACTGGATTATTTAAGGAGTTGTTTTGGTTTGGTTTTTTTTAACTCATGGATAGAGCTATTTTTTAAGAAGTCCTTTGCCATCGTTACCTGCCGGCAGGTGAAAGAAAGAGGAGGAAACCCAATTCCTTTGCAATCATAAAAAGAACACATTGATTTAACCTGGTTAACATGGGAATCTTCCCAGACAGAAAAGAGTGCTCCAAGCACAGGGTGCTGGAGATCTTTAACACAGCAGGGAAAATCAGACAACTCTCTTGGCAACCTGCTAACACAACGCCCAGGGAAGCTGAAAACCTTTTTAACAGTTACTGGTAGGAATAGCCCCAAGAAATGCCCCCAAAATACTTTGTCATCTCCAAATGAGGAGGTAACTTTGTAGATAAACTGCAGTTCACTGGGAAGGCAAATCCACATGTCAGGGGCAGGGTAAATACCTGAGATCCAGCACCAGCACTCAGAGCTGGATCTGCAGCAGCTGGGAAATGAGGCTAAAAAAAGTAAATGAACCTTCCAAAGCTGTGAGCTGTCACAGCCACGTCACTCTTAACATTTCCAATTCACTGAAGGGAACCAAAGTATCTTTACATCACACTGCACCTGCCCCACAAAGCTTGCAATCCATTCAGGAAAGGATTAAACCCTTATTTAAAGCCTAGAGAAATGCCATGTACACCCCCAGTCCCACCACAAGCACTGTTTTTCATGGAAACATCAGGTCTTTGTGTCAGTTGTCAAGAGCAGCCTTGAATCTTGACCATGGACCAATAAAACTAATGGATCCCCGTGTATTGGGGCAATCCTGACAAGCATGGCTTTGGAAGATGGAAGCGGGGTTGGAGGGGGATGTAGGATTTGTCCTTCCCTCCTCTGTTGGTGCAAACCACAGCTGGAACAGAGCTGTTACCTGTAATTCCCAGCCCCTTCAGATAGAGCTGAATTTGGATTAAGCATTGCAGAAAATACCATGTAACCAGGTTCTGGAGTGGCAGCCCACAAAAATAAATGACACCCACTGGAGACATGGACCAGATGGCAAATGGTGTTTGAACTGAGAGTAACTCCTGTGAGTCCTGCAGGCTTCCTGTCCTTGCTCTGCACAACTCAAGCCAGGCTCATGCTCAGAGGAAGGGCAGAGCTGACCCTTTTTCTCTCCCCTCCCTGGCTGCACACAAAGGAGTATCAGAATGGCCTCGACTGGAAAAGCTCTTTAAGATCATCAGGTCCAATCATGAACCCAACACTGACAAGTCCCCGACTAACCCATGTCCCTCAGCACCGTGTCTACACGACTCTTCAATCCCTCCAGGGATGGGGACTCCACCACTGCCCTGGGCAACCCCTTCCAATGCCCCAGAACCCTTTCAGCAAAGAAATTCTTCCTCACATCCCATCTCAACTGCCCTGGGCACAACTGGAGCCCATTTCCTCTTGTCCTGTCACTTGGTCCTTGGTTGAACAGACCCACCCCCACCTCTCTCCACCCTCCCTTCAGGGACTTGGACAGAGCCAGGAGGTTTTCCCTCAGCCTCCTTTTCTCCAGGCTCAACAACCCCAGATCCCTCAGCCATGAACTCATCACACTTGTGTTCCAGACCCTTCCCCAGCTCCATTGCCCTTCTCTGGGAAATGCTGGGATGACCTGATGCTTTGCAGGGATTTTCCATCACACACTCTCACTGCTTCACCTTCCCCAGAGGTATCACCAGCCATCACACCATCCGTCAGCAATCCTCAGCTCTATTTTTGGCAAATCTGAGCCTGAGCCATTTAATTTTGCAGGCACTGAAGCACACAGCACCTTTATGTTGGTGTCTGCAAAATGAAGCTAATAATAAGCATGTCTAAGAGAACCTGAACAGCTCAGACGAGGGGCGGAAACTATTTTTATCCATACAGAAAGATGCTGCAGGGAGAATGAAGTTTCATTTTGCTGCAAGCTCTGGGTATGCTCAGAGCAGCAGAGGCCTTTTGTTTTGCCAAGCCTTTACAGACACAATCTGAGTTTTCTGACATTTAATTTATTTACTTTTTTAACCATCTGGTTGAGGGCAGCAGTTTCAGCCTCCTTGGTGAATGACAGTCGGTACTGTGCATACAGAATATAATATATTGTGCTGCAGAGAGCAGGAACCTGGGTGCTTGGTCCCTGTAACCTGGATCCAGCAGTGGATCACGGCACCAGCTCCACTGGTGCATGTCAAGCACATGTACAGGAGACCATGTAGCATAACTGCATTGCTCAAGTAATTGGGTGATCAGGAAAAAAGAACAGTAGAAATACAAATAAATTTAATTACCTGGAATTTACTCTCAGCCCAACAGGCAGTGAAGCCCAATGGGCAGAGCAGCACTAATGCAGAACCTGTCCTGAGATGAATGAACCTTATCGTTAACCAGGCTGTGGGCAATTCGCTCCAAGGTCACCATCTCTAACTGCTTTGCTGGGAACGGTTACAAAGTGCTTTTTTGGACCAAGTCTTACAGAATGATAATGCAAAAATGCCCAGATGTATCAGCTGATAACACAGTCCTCATTTGCAACCCAGCCCCTTGGGACACTGCAATGTTTTCTTTCTCTTCTGCAGAAAATCCATCGGTTTCTCATCCAAACACGCTTTCTCTTTACACAGAGCTTTGATGACACTACATATTCATTCCCTAAACTAATGGAATCCAAACATAATTTCCTCATCTCCTACAACTTCATACATTTGCTTTAATTCAAAGTCAGGATAACATACAGGTATCTCAAGAGTATGGTATTTGGGCTCTGTAGGAATGTTTTGTTTTGGAATGGCTCAAACCTTTTTAATTCCATCACTGCAGCCATTGCATCAGTCAGGATGATAAAGTACAGAGGCAATACCTCACCCTTGTTCAGCCGATTTCCCCATTAAAATGTTGATGGTTTGAATATGTTTAGTAAAAATACTTTCATTATTTCATATCAGAATTTAGGCAACTTAAAAATATCCACTTAGGTAATTCTCAACTAGCTCTATCAAAAAACTCCCCACCTTCCATAAAAGAGGGTAAAGCCACATAAAGGCAAATACCCTGCTTAATGCCTTTCATTCCACTTTTCTTTTAACAACACATGGCCATTAATATTGTCTCAAAGACATCCAAAGAACAAAAGGATAACTAATTCATGTTTGTAGCTGCAAATCTAATCATACACATGTACTCAGGTCATTATTTTAGTGTCGTAAAAAGATGATGGTTGCTTTCAATTTGAACGAGTTATTATATCCTTATACTTTGCTATTCATGAACATTAATTGACAAAACTAAATTTGTCCATCAGGAGTGTAGATGAACACTACCCATAATTTAATCAGGAGTAAATCAGCTGGCAAGTGGTTAGTACACAGATGCTGTAATAATCGAGTCTCTCTATTGAGATGACAGGGAACAATTTCTATTTCATTTACACAAAGAGAAATATTTTCAGTATTTTCATTCTGTTGTTGGGGTTTTTTGTCAGACACTTAACGGCATACAGCACTCCTAACATTTGGGAAAAGCTTTTCCTCTTGGTTTAAAGAATAAACCCTTCCTGCTGTTTATTTTATATATAGATATAGGTAGGTATACAACATTTCATACGTACTGGTGTGCACACAGCCACTGCCCCCTCCTCCCTGCCATGGTTGGTCTGGTTTTAGGCAGATTAACCACATCCATGTGGATTTGCCTGGCACAAGGGACTCTCCCCCGGGGCAGAAGTGGCAGAGGAGTCACCTGCCCATAGGGATGGTGGGAAGCAGACCCATGGCACTGGGCATCTCGCTCAGCTCCTGGCTGCTGATACCTGTTCAATCAGATCCAAGAAGACCAGAGAACTACTCTGGGGAGTCCTCCAACGGTCCACAATGGGAAATGGGGATTTAGCTGCAGTCTAAGTCCAGCTGTCCCCACTTCTTTTATACACAGACATCCTACATTCCCATTTTTGGAAAATACTGTTTTCCTCCCCTCTTCCAAGCAGGTACAACCCATCACCCTCAGGACACAATCTGCTATTTGGCCATTAGAAAGAGCTAAGTTCTGCTGTAAGAGACCCCTGACTCATCATCTCAGCCACACACTGCAATTCCCTTGAGCTTTTCAAGTCTGGAAAAAAAACAAACCAGGAAAACCCCTCACAGATAACAAACCCTCCAATCTGTTACACCCCGTTTTGCTCACTGGAATGTGCTCTCCATTGATTTTTCATGCACTTCACATTCATATTTCTAGAGTATTAAGTGGTCGTTATCATTTGTGCCCCTGCCCTTCAGAGCCCTGGGGAGCACCCCTGGGTCACCTGCAGCTTCCTGAGCAGAGCAGCACCAGCAAAATATTTGTGTGATTAAAACAAGAACATTGTAAAGCAATAAAAGGTATAAACAGCAAGTGAACTCCATCCAGAAGGCACCAATTGCTGTTTTCCTCCTGGGGAGCACAGCACTACCTAGCAAAGTGAAAGGAGAGATAAAGGTCTTCTTTTTTTTTTATCCCTAGTAACAGCTCATTCCAGTGGATGGAAAAGAAAATTATTAGTGATCTTCCCATTTCATTTCTGTAGCTCCTTAATCTGTTCAGCTCAGGCAGGAGCACGTCATCTGTCAAGGAGGATTTTTACTCATTGCTTTTCTGGGGAGAGGTAAATGACTTTCCCTCCTAGTCCTGGAGCTGGCCCCGGAGAGAATCAGGTTGTTCTGTTCTCCCCTAAAACACAAAACTCAAAGCACTTGGAGCAGTTTGTTTCTGATACACTTCTTGTCATCTCAGAAAATTAAGATTTTGGATTTGGTAAAAATGACACCTCTTTTCTACACCAACATACACGGTGTTACGTAGCATGACAATATCACACACACAGGTTGGCAGGAATCTCATCTACACGTTCTCAAGCACCACAGCAATGAGCACAGAGGTTTATGCCGGTTGCTTTCAAGCTGCAGCCTGCCACAACACCAGGACATAGACCTAGATGATAATTCCACCCTGAGGGAACAGAAACCTTCAAGGGCAGCAGATTTAGTAAAAGGAAAAAAAGCAACATTGCCACCCCTGCCATGAAATTTCAGCAAAATAACACTCAAGCCTTAATTTTGTAAGGCTGCAGTAAATTATTTTCTATTCCAGGTTTCTGCAGGGCTGGCCAGCAGTCTAACAGCTTCTGGTACCTGCACAGAGCATCACAAGTACCACATCCCAGGAGGACAAGGCTCTTGGGGATCACTGAATTCATCTCACCTCACTTACCTGATACCTGCTCCTGCTTCTTATTTCCCCAAAACCAGGAAACCTGCTCAGGCACAGACCTAATCTGCAGTGTGCTAATTAACCAAGACTGTCACAACCATCTTTGGAAACAAATTCTCTTGGCTATACACGCATACAAACATCATTTACTCTTGGGAGAGCAAATGAAACAACTTGTTACCATGAAAAATTTATTACTGACCAATGCACGTAGGAAACCTAATGCTCTAAGTGCCAAGGAATGCAGTTCCAGCCCCGAGCCTGTGTGGTCTCAAACCAACTGATCCAAGCAAATTTTCTGCTGACTGTTTTCTCTTGTTGTCCATGGGAGGAAAGAAGAGCTGTCACAAAAGGTTTGCTTAAATGCTCTTGTAGCTGGAGCAATTCTATGAGCTCACTGAAGTGTTGTACTTAAGGAAACTCAGGACCAGAAAGGATCACAGCGTTGATGTGAACCCATTAAATCACTTTTCATTGTACGTATGTGGCAGAAAATAAGGGGGACAGCTCCCTAAGTGCCTGATGGACACCGTTAACCTCAGCTTTTGGGAAGAAGGTGAAACCGTATCACCTGTGCTCTGTTTCAGCTCCAGGTAAAAGGTTTGAAACCAGATCCTGTTTAGTTGGTGTTTAATTAAATCACGGGAAAATGCATAAGGAACTACAGGTCAAAAAAAAAAATACAAGATGGGAAATGTTCATCTCCTCCACCTCATTTTGAAAGGTCAGAGATTTCCTTCAACATCTTAAGAGGGGCTGAAGCTTTCCCATGAGTTCTTCCCCAATAGCTTGATCCATGCTTTAGATCAGTAATGATATTGGCAAAGTTCTATTAACAAATCACTTGGCTATAAAGAAATTATTAGGAAAGAAACGTCCCACATGGAAATGCAATAAATTACAGACAAGCATTGGTCTGCGGTTTTATTTTTAAAACCCATCCCTGCTCTGCTGTGACCCTGCTCCTTCTGCTACCAGCATTTTCCTGCTGCAAAACAGCAAAGGGGGTGGGAGTGGGTCCCCCCAGGGGAGGTGAAAATATTGCATCTGCAAGGGAAGAAAAACCTGGGGATGGCTTGGGAGAGGAGCATGGTGTGGTCCCTGAGGAGGCTATTTTTTCCCAAAAAAAGATAAAACCTTGGAGTGAGGGGATACACAAATGCAGTCTATAATTTGTCAGAGCTCTAGGTCTGGTTCACTGTTCAAGGCACTTTTTTATTCAGATTTGCACTGTTTGCTTCAAGGACCCCAGTTCCCGAGGAAAAGTTCATCCAAATTAGAGGGTATAGAGCAGATTTTTTTTAAATGCCTTTTTTTTGTTTTAAAACCATATTGAGGCATGAAATAAAGGAATTCTATGTTGCCTATTCAATGTTTTCTTTGCCATAAGATGCTAGATCAGATGAGACTCCAGGAATTTCACACTGCAGGACAAATACATTGCACAGGCAACGCTGCATCTCTCTTTCCTCACATTCCTCTTGCAAGGACAGGATCAAGAGCTAGACTACAAATATAGGGGGGAAAAGGCAAAAGCTTTGAGCCACATTACACTGATTTCCATAGTAGAACTCCTGTGACCTTTGCATCATGTCCTTAACTGTCTACTTCATAGCCAAACCAAACTCACATCAGAGTGTGAAACAAAATTCACATACCTGATAATATATATGTAATTGAAAGATAATAAGTGAAAGTTTCAGTGTAACATCTTAAAGTCTGGATGATTTTCAAATTACTTAAGCCTTCTCATTCATTCTGGTCACATCTTGAACCAAGTTCCTTATTTCATAACCAATGGAAAATTAACTGGTAAGATCTAAAAAAAAAAATTGGGAGCCTAACAGATCAGCAGCATCTGTGAGCCAAAGAATTAATGGAAAATGGCAATTCATCTAATGGAGCAGTCAGTCAGAGAATAATATACATCAACAAGTCCAGAAAACTGCATTATACTGAACAAGTCGCTTGGAATTTGTCTGTTTATAAAGAGGTTTCTCTGCTAAGCCTAATTCTTCAAGGGAGCCCTCAGTTCTCCTTGAGATCAGGTCCCATTCCATATATTCATGGCAGAGCAGGGGGCAAAATACTGTTCCAATTCTCAGTCTCACTCATTTTTAACTTTGGCAGTGCCAATCATAAAACTTGCAGATAATTTTTTAATTTATTTTTTTGTTTTAATTCAGAAACTGTCAAATGGAAAACAAACCCAGAGCCTTTCATTTTGGTTTTAGTGAAATTGATAGCAAGAATCTGTGCCAGATTCAAACCCACGCTTCAAACAAGAAAGATCCTCCAGCATTGCCTGATGGACAGGACTTTCAGTTGAGATCAGGAAGGTTTAGGACTGGGTTACGAAGATGACCTCCTTCTCCATTACTCCTTTTGGAAATCATCAGCCTTGTGGTTAGGTTGGACCAGATGCAAAACCAACCAACCTGCGTGGTTTTCCTATGCAACAAAAACCTTATTCTCTGAGCAATCCTAGACAGGAATCACAATCCCTCTTTTCAAATGGCACTGCCTTGAGAAGTGACCGTGCATCCTTCCAACACCAACAAATCTATCGTGCACCAGGGAAATGTAATGCCTGCAACAGCAAGGAGTTACTGCCTTGGGAAACTGGAGCTTTGTCAGTGAACTCCCAAACCAGGGAGTTAAACCAGCTGCAGTCTTCCCATCTGCACTGTTCCCTCTGCTTAGTGCAAATACAAAATCCCAGGTAACTGCAAGGAACACAGCCCAGCAAACAAATTCACTGTGGCATGGTCAACTTGGTAAGGCGAGCAGCAGAAATACAGTAGGGTAGAACTGGAAGCTAGAAAACTAATTTTCAAAAGAGCATCCTATGTGATGTACAAGTAAACAGTGCTTCAGAGGTTAAATAAAGATCAAGTAGTTGTGCAAAGTGCAAAGCAGCTTTGGAGCAGGGCTCCTGTATGACAACACACTCCAAGACAAATATTGCAATTACCATAGTACATCCTAGAGTATTATGTAAATCTGCAAAACCTATGCATGAATAATCAGCCCATTATGCAGAATCAGCTGCACAGAAACCTCTTCAAGTCTTCCTTCAAACAGGAAGATGGGCAGCTGGCAGGAGAAAAGTTAACTTTGAAGCAGCTCAATATTTGTTTTTCAGAGCAAGTTACTGAAGAGCAGCATGGGGGGGCCCACGTTCACAACAGAGTACCGTGCTCATCTCTGAGGGCAGGTGCTGCTACCCAAACCTAAGTTATATTCTGCAAGCAGACTTCATCTCTTCTTGCAAGTGCTTTGGAGGAAGAGTCCTTACAACAAAGGCAGAAGCTATATAAAACATGAGGTCCTTCCAGGTGGTACATGAAAGTTGTGCTGTCAAGTCTGTGATTTATTTAGAGTCTGGCATTTCTCCAGACACAGAGTTTGTCATTTAATGAAGTCCAGGACCTTTATCAGTCAAGCACATCACAGTGTTATTGAAAAAGTCCAAATGTCACCAGGGACAGTGATGTGGTACTGGGTGTCTACAAGCCTTGTTCATGAAATTTGGACTGTACCGGTCAGAACTTGACTCTACAGAGCTCCTCAGAAATTGTTAATACGAAAGAATCACTGGGGGCAAGGTCTGGTTTTTGGGTTTATAAAGGTTCCTGCACACCCATGGGTGATGTTGAGCCCTTTAATGGCTCTATCCCAAATGTCGTATGTTTGGTGGCATAGGACACAACTAAGTAACTGGAGCTTGGTGTCCCAAACCTGTATCCCCTCCTGTTTCCTTAGGGCCTCTTTCCTGCCCACATTAAAACAACAGAGTACAGTGGCAGCTCGGGTCACCAAGTTCTCTTAGGCCTTATAAACACAGACATATCCACAAACACATCAAGCTCTGCTCTAGGTATGCCGAGTATGTTATTGCCATAAGAATACAAAACTCATAGATGTAAATCACACACATGTGTGCAATCTACTCATTTGCTTTTAAAATCAGTGATCTCCATGGCAGCCATCCTTACATTGCATTGTACCTTGTACCTAAAGGCTGCACACACCTGGGGAGACATCTAGAAAACCCTACAAAAATGATCCATCAGAAGGAAGACGATCTTATGGTTGAGTTACTGAGGTGGGATTCAACAGCCCTAGAGTCACAGGCTTTCTCTCTGGCATTTCCCCATAAGAAAGGGAAAGGAAAAGCAATGAAAACAAGAGCCACCACCTGTGTTTTCCCACCTGGTTGGTCTTACTCATTTGGAAAACACACTGCTCACTCAGGACCAGGGGTTTCTCACACCTCTCTTCTTTCTGTAACGTCTGACATAACAGATCCACAGCCTTTGGACTGATCCCAGGCCATATAATATGCAAGATTAATACCAAACCCTCTTTAAAAACTGCCTAGAGGCAGTTTCCCTGGAGGCAGCAGCATGATCACAGGCTTGATTAACTGAGTAGTTGTCACCTGACAAGTCATTCTCCTAACTCAGCCTGTAAAAGTACTGCAAGAGGCACAACAGAAGTTGCACAGACCTGCAGCAAAACCTTAACATACAATATTTTGGATCTCACCATGTAAATAGAAACATTACAATCTGGACACCGCTAGTTACAGCATTAGCTGGAGAGGAGAGAGAGAGAGGACACAGGACACTTTGGTGCATATATCTTAGCAAATACGTTCTCCATCACAGACAGTAATAAGAAAGTACCAGTAGGTCCAAGTAAAACAAGCCCTAGAAATTCAGAGCAAGTGTTGTTATGGTATCATTGCAAAAGCCCAGGCTTTCTCCACAGCCATAAGTGAATAAATCCACCCATTCTCAGAGTGACCTGCAAGCAGGGATAGGAAAAGAGAATGAATTGTGCAGAATTAATTATGCCAGTCTAATCAGTCTTGGGACCTGAGGTATGAAAGAGGATGTCAGCACAAAGCTCTGGGCACTCAACGGACCAGTGCTTCACAGCACCTGCAGGGAGCCAGAAAGGAAAAGCAAGAGGCAAAACCAGCAATTTTGGGTGCAGTCATGTTATACACTCCTTCCTTAATATTCAAAGGATGCAGACAACAAATGGCCATCTGTAGAGATACTACAAATGTATGAAAACAACTGGGAAAAGGAACAGAGCTTCCAGGTGCTATGGTAACACAAACAGCCAGAAAAAAAACCCAACAAACACTTTGTCCTTCATGGACTTGAATATCAAAGCAGATATCTGCATACCTACAGATGCTCTGTACTGCAATGGTCACCCTCCAAAACAACAAATCAACCTCCAGTTTGAACATTATTA
Source organism: Antrostomus carolinensis (assembly GCF_000700745.2). Lineage (NCBI taxonomy): Eukaryota > Metazoa > Chordata > Aves > Caprimulgiformes > Caprimulgidae > Antrostomus > Antrostomus carolinensis. The sequence continues at coordinate 87,313 of NW_010333968.1, forward strand.
TTGAACATTATAACTGAATAATAGAATTGAACATTATTTTGAAACTGGAAAAATTGCTATACATGTGAACACATCTAAACATAAGAGAAACTTACACCATTAGGCAAAGAGCAGCTTGTTCCAGTCCACATTAACCCAAAATGTGCCATCATCCCAACCCTTGTCTCATATTTGTAACTCGTTGGACACAAAGCTTTTAAAGTGGTTTTGGGAGAAGTTGAGGCAGGTGTGCAAACGCCACAGGGGTCACTCCACCTTTCCCTTTGGAAAACACCAGGTTTTGGGAAGAACTTGGGAAACAGGACAGGAGGGAAGAGATGAAGGACATTGCAAACCAAGAGGTGAGATGTAGGATGTTGAGGTTGTAGGCATGTGCCTTTGTCTCTTACCTGCTTCCATCAGCTGGCACTGCTGCCCAAAGACTTGTGAGAAGGTAACGGGGCCTGCAGCCGAGCCGGAGGTCACTGGAGAGGAGTCCATGGCTCTCTTCGGGTCCTTTGTGTTAGTCATGGGGCAGAGCCCAGCAGCTGTGAGAAGCCTCCTGTCCCCCAGGGATCCTCAGCGGGCAGAAGGAGACCCTCACAGAGAAATGTTCCTCTGCCCCAGCCCAGGGGATGCTCCTTTCTCTCTTTTCAAGGGGCAGGAACAGCAGGTTTTCAGTTGAGTGTCATCATTGAGACCTGTCTCTGCCTCTTCCAGGAGTTTTGTGGGGTGTCCTAGGCAGGTCTGGTGGCCTCAGGCACCAATTAGCACCAGGCAATCAGTTCAAACCCCTTCTGTAGTCACAGCAAACACACGAGTCTCTTTTCTTCTTCTCCTGGTAGAACTGAGAAGTCTAAACCCAACAGCTACCGTGTCCCTCAGCTCGGGCACATCTTCTCTTGAGGGGACACAGGGAGTTTGTCACGGAGGAAGGGACCGGGTGCTGCCGGGATGATGATGATGCTGCTGCTGAGCTGTCGGGATGATGATGCTGAGCCCGGGGGTCAGGGATGAAGCTCAAAAGAGGCTTCCAGAGGGTGAAGCCCCGGACAGAGCAGCCCCCGGACCTGCCGCCCGCTGCCCAAGATGGGCCCGGCTGTTCCCGCCCTTCCTCGCCCCCCTTCCCTCAGCAAAACAGGAGAGGGGGAGGAGACTTGCACGGCGTTTCCTCTGCCCTGCTGCAGTCTCCATCCTTCTCCCCTTGCCCAGGATCTTCCCAGGAGCTCTCCCGGAGGCAGATGGAAGCGCTCCCTCAGGCAGGCAGCAGCCTTAACCCCCTCACACCCGCCTGCCTCCCCCGCCGAGACCCTGACCCTGTAAACACCGACACTCTTGTAGGGAAGGACCAAGGGTTAACGCCCAGGCAAGCCTGACGCAGCTGATTCATCTTCGGTTTAAAAACTCCCTCTGCCAAGGCAAAGGATGGTGACTCCAGGAGCTGTGTGGGATTTTGTCACCTGAGTCACCCGTGCTGCTTTTGGGAAGGGAGGGTACTTCATGGTTGGGGAAAAGAGACATTGTGACCCGGGTGGAAATACAAAACTGCCCGAGTACAGCAACAGAAAACCCAGGGCAGAGCCCTGTCAGCTGCAGGTAACTCACACCTGATGCTCCAACCCCTTTCTGCAGCCAGCTGGGGGAGACAGGGGCCAAGTGCCTGACCCAGGGACACCTGGAGCAATGGCCGCAGGAGGGGATGGAAGTCACCACTCCAGGTCTGTGCCGCAGGCAGAACAGCTCCTCCAGCAATATCACTGCTCAGCCAGGAACCAGCGTTGCCCAGAAAAATCCCAGCTTTATCATTTTATTCTGTCTACTCCTTCTCCCTCCCAGTCCAAAGAGACTTAAACACTTAAACAGCTGCTAAACTGGCTCTGTGCTGTGAAAGCTGCTGCCTCCCATGAGATTGCACCTTCCTATAATGATTTAAATGGGTTTGGGCTCAGATCAGCTATGGCAGAGCACAGTCCAAACAAACAAAACAGAGACACCTTTGCATGTTTATTTTGCTAAAGACACAGGAACAATTTCTGTCCTCACAAGAAGACAGAGATTTAACTCGACTGTCTCATCTATTCCATGAAGAAAAGCAAAAATTGGGCCATTCAGTCTCATGTCATCAACATTCAGTTGTTTATTCCTGTGGCTGTTTTCTTCGTTCCCGACTCTGTTGCTCTCTCTGACCATGCCCAGCTGCCCAGAGCAAACTGTCATTTGGGCAAAGCCTGCTTGTATCTGAAGCCTACAAGAGCGCAGTGTAAACCTGTGCAAAATGTCAGCAAAAGCTGATATAAAAAGAGAGGTGTTCAGCTGGGTGGGAAGGGGTAAGTGAAGAGCAAAGGGACTAGAGTTGGTTCTACCTCCAGCATCACCTTGTGCATCACGTGCTCCTGAGCATGTAGCAGGAAATCTTCCCAGAGCTGCTTGGCAACTGCTCTGCAAAATCTACCGCATAGCTGCATAAAGCTCTGAAATACTGAAGCACAATTTAAAAAAAAAGGAAATAAAAATTACACCAGAGGCTACCTGAAAGCCCCTCTCCCCTGTTTCCTTAAGAAAACTTTTCCAGCTCTTCAAGATTTCAGGGCTTTTAGTCCACCTAACGCACCTTTATTAGCATTCGCTCTGGGACAAATGTCTTTCCTGACGTGTTAATTTACGAGGATGTAGCAACTCATTTTCTCCACATTGATGATCAGTGGATCTGGCAGGAGCTCAGAAGCCCTGAGATGCAAAGGGAGTAGCTTGGTGCACCCCCAGCTCCTCGTCCACAGTGACAGCAGCACAGGAGC